>NW_019174474.1:8336128-8547822 GCF_002260705.1 Seriola dumerili
AGGGAGATGGGTGAAGTCTTGTTTTTGCACCTGTCCAATAAGCAGCACTAGTTTAAGCTCAAATACTTTGATGTGGGAATACATGTCAGATTAGTTTTCCCTTGCCTTGGAGCTGCAAGTTGAGGCTGTTTAAAATTTCTGACACATCTGTTAATAAAGGCGAGGTCCCATTTCCATTCTGTGTCGATCAGCTCTGGGACAGTTTTTCCCTTTGTCAGGAGAAAGGCATTGATTTCAGGTAGCAGGTCGTAAAAACGCTTCAAACCTCTGCCCCGGCTTAACCAGCGGACTTCAGTGTGGTAAAGCATGTCTCCGTGGGCCGATTCTAGCTCAGAGAGAAAGGCTTGGAACTGCCTGTGTTTAAGTCCGTTTGCTCTGATGAAGTTTATGCAGGACACAACCACCTTCATGACAGATTCCCACCTCAGAACTTTGCAGCTTGAAGCTGGCTCGGTCACGATCAAAGTCACGTCAGAATATACCATTGTGTGAGGAGGTGAAGATGAGCCACTATTAACTATAAATAGCTCATAACTATGGTCAATTTTAATTAGAATGCCAACCTTTAAGTACGGATATGTTATGATGTTATGATAGGAAAATGCAATTTAATAAAAATTGGTTGATGTTTAGAGGGATTGTCTGGGATCGTTAAGTGGGCCACTCCAATTGCTTTGGCGGGCCGGATGTGGCCCGCGGGCCGTAGTTTGGGGACCCCTGGTCTAATGTAATCCACTGCTCTGTCATAAAGTCTACTTTTATGATGCCTATAATGTTTGTCTTTTTCTGTTTGACTTGTGAATTCAGCCCTATGTTTTGCCGTTGAGGTGATAGTTAGTGGAGGTATTGTGGTGGACATTATATTCAGAGGTGTTTTTTGATATTCTCTGCCCTTCATGTGCAAAGGGAGGCAGTCAGTAGAGTGTGGTCCAGCACAACACCACCTTTAACTATGACCACATTAATATATGTAACATTGAATTTACACATTTCCAACTATGTCAACAAAAACTGAACATTATCAACTTTGTAATGATAGAATTTATGGCAGAGCTGTTGTAACGAATTGCAAGGTGAACCGAACAAAGTGGGTGTATTTTGTATTTTCTAACACATTAGGCCAATAACGAAAGGACATACTGGATTTCGTGTCCTTTGCATATGCAGTTGCATTCTTTTGCAGTCTTCATACCACCATGACAGGAAGCAGGAAGCTGTATCACACCTTAGAACAGAGAGAGAGAGATTTTATTCGCTCAATAACAAATTTTCAAGAAATAAATAAAAAAAACTCCAAAATAAATAAAATTAAATAAATTAAACTCTACTCATTTCAACATGTCTTCTTGAACTCCACATTACTTGTCAACATAAAGAAACTGAAATGAGTTTTCAGTCTTGCCTTTAGCATCAATTTATAAATGACTGTTACATCAACATCTACCGAGTCTTCCAGCTTGTTTTTCCGGCTCAGGTAAATCGCCATTATCGCTTGACCCAACAAATAATTCAATAACTGACATTTTATTTTTCCTCTCCTGTTGTACCTGTAGCCCAGAATGAACATTTGTTGTGAGAAAACCTTGTCATACAAACCAAACATCTGAAACAAAAACCGAAACAGAGACAAGAGTCGACCACACTCTAAAAAACAATGAAAAACAGTCTCTCTCTGTGTACAGAAGGGACAGGTATCAGCAACATTTAGATTAATCATAGAAACAATAGCATTAACAGCAACAACACCATGCAGAACCCTCCACTGTAAATCACCAACCCTCTTCGTTAATGGTGGTTTGTACAGAGCTCTCCACTTAGAGAGAGAGAGAGAGAAAGAGAGAGACAGAAAGAGAGAGAGAGAGAGAGAGAGAGAGAGAGTCTATATTTGGAAGCAGACGTAGTGAGGAGTGTCTTCCCTAACTGGTGGAAACCGGCTTGAGGAGAAACTGACTTGTGGTTCAGTCCACCTGATGAACATAGAGAGCCAGAGGATGCTGCAGTTTCTGGAGCTGCTGTAAAATGGTCCCTATTGATGATCATGCACTGGTAAATGAACAGGTAATCTGTGTCATTAGGCAAAATCACTGCAGTCAACAAAGTTAAATTCATTTATGCTGTTATTTCCCCAAAAGACTCCTTCTAAATACTATCTTCACACAGGCTTGTGTTACTACAAGTAGCCAATGCAATCAAATGATGGCTCCTCCATTACAAGCTGTGCAAGGATCTACTTCATTTTAAACTTGAGTTGGATTTAGCTTCTGCTGCATGAACCCCAGCAGTAAGGGATGGTGCTGCTGTCTTTGAGATCCAAAAAAAAAGGAAAAGAAAGAGAAAAGAAAAAAAAAAGAAAGAAAAAAACCCAGATGCTCGCCACACCCAGTGAGTTTGAATGACATATATCTTTCCCATTCATTGTTGGCGCGTGTCTGTGGCCAGTCCCACATTCATGCATGACGGACAGGCTGCAGGAACCTATCAATATGACAGTAAAAGCCCCTCACCGCCTTGTAGTTTGGTTGTAGACTGGGCGACCAGAAGGTTTGAGTAGTGGTTAGTCAGTCTGTAGTTATTCACCTACAGCCAAGCCTTAGTCCTACACAGACAATCTTACTCTCTAGTGCCTAGACTATTTATTATTCATTAGTACTATTTTATTATAAGTGTAACATTCCAGTAACGTTCATACAGTAGGCCGATTTTGTCATATGTCAGTGGTAAACCTCTAAAATGATTATTGCATGGTATAGAAATCGATTTCTGCAACATAATTGAATCTATTTTTCGGAAACTCTGCCCACAATGCACCTGTCCTTGTGAATCACGCTCGCTATTGTGCGTTAATTCGGTGAAGCGACGGCGATGTGATGAACTACAGAGAATCTTAATGTGTTGTCTCATCCCTTGTTTCTGAGGAGAGAGGCAGGGCAGGGAGGAGAGAGGAGCGGAGCGGATAGGGAGGGAGGGAGGGAGGGAGAGAGGAAGGGGAACCGGGGCTGGTGGGTGAGGGGGAGGGGTGATGGTGGTGGTTGGGGGGGGAAGGCGGAACAAACCGGTGTGCTCGGATACATGCTGTAGCTGCTCGCCCGCACTGCAGATTAACTCTTACCGTGCCGGGAGGTGCAGCGAGACATGGTGAGTGGATTTTGTTGTTTCCCAGCTGCATGCACGTTAGATATCTGAGCAGAGGAGCGGGAAGTGTGGCTTTACCGCTGCTAGTCTCTCCACTGTGGACAGGTAGACAGCTGATGCAGGTATTGAGGATCTCCTCTTCTCTCACTCTCCCTCTCACACACACAGACACACACACAGAGAGAGAGAGAGCAGCACACACACACACACACACACACACACATACACACACACACACACACACACACACACACACACATTCACACCGATTGAATCCGCTACTCTTGCTGTTTAGCAGCTCGTCTCCTGGCTGGCTATTCGGGAGCTATCCGCCGCTCAGGTGCTGAAACGGCTCAACATCTGCAGGCAGTTGCGATTCTCTGCAATGCAATGTCTCTGACGGAAGCGTGGTCCTCCTGGTTGCCATTCTCCCAGTGTCCCGGACCCACAGACCTGTTTAGGAAGACAGCAGCGAGAGGCATCCTAACACAGCACGAGCTAACTAGGACATAATGATCTTCTCACTGATGAAATGTTCCTGCAGTGTTCCCAAAAACACTGAGGATACTTTATGCCATTTCTCTACCTTCTGTGTTCTACTACACTAAAACAGTATGTCTTCCTAAATGTCTCATCGGGCTGCTGTAGTTATCTGCTCAAATTTGTCCCAAGTGTCTGAGACATGGGCACTGAAAGTTCTTCCCTCCTCATCCGCCACCTAGTTCATAATGAATGAACAGAGCTGTGTCCGCTGTTGTCTTGGGGGTCCATCTCTTTTCAGCTGGCTCTACTGGATATAGTCAAGCGGGATGCTGTAGTAGCCAGGAAATGTGGGATTCCCTCTCTCTAAACACTACTGGTGGCATCACCCCAACCAAGGGGCATAATCTGTCGGACTGGATCAGTGCCAGAGGCTCACAGACAGCAGCACAGCCTCCAACAGAAATTAAACTCAAATGTGATGCTGCCCCCTTTAAATTTAAATTATGCAAAGTTTATTTCCCTCTCTGATCCTCCTGGAGACTGTGTTTGAGGAAGTGTGGGCAAAGTTATCTTGACTGACACCAGGTAGCAGTACGTGCAGAAAAGAGTGGTGAATCTCTACTGGATGTCTTGTCATCCCATAAAGCACGTTCTTGTATAATACCAACTACTGCATGAGGTTAGAATTAACATATGTGGCCTTGAATAATGCTCACTGATGAAATTTCAAAGGAATCCTCTCCGTATAATCTTTCCCACCATGTGGCTGAGAGTGCTATAGAGCTCACAAGAGTGCGCTAACTATCCCCTGTACCGGTGAAACTGCAGTCTCAGGGTTCCACTCTCTGAGATCTTAAGTGTGCTTCCCAGGCCTGAACTAGAGAGCTCTGCTTTTATGGATATCATAGATGAGTTGTATATGTGTGTGTGTGTGTGTGTGTGTGTGTGTGTGTGTGTGTGTGTGTGTGTGTGTGTGTGTGTGCATTATGAGAGGAAAGTGAGAGGCGGGCAGAGGGAGTGGTGGAGAGAGAAAGAAAAAGAGGAAGAGGGAGAGCGAGAGGATTGTTGACGGGAAGGGGTGATGTATTCACACTCCTCACAAAGGACATTCACATAACCTTCAAGTGAAATGAGCATGCAGCAGCCCCTGATCCACGTGGCACAGTTACAGCACAGGCAGTTGCATGTGTGTGTGTGTGTGTGTGTGTATACATGCACACACACTTGCATACACTCAAACACTCACATATGCACACACTCAGACACACATGACAAGACATCCCACTGACAAGTGTCTGGTATCCACCTGACATCCCAGTGTGAACATGGTGTTCCACAGAGGTAATGACAACCAGGAGTCCAGAGAGGGGCAGGGGACGTTTTGGAATAGCACAGTCGTTGTCCAAAACATGTAAGGTTGTTCATTTTTCAAGACAAATGGAACACTTTTCAAAATCACTGAATAAATTCTGGTTTTAATCAGTTTCAGGTTAGCATACTCCCCAGTGACGAAACTTGCCCTTTAGTGTCCTTGCTTCATCAAAGGCAAATATCCCCCTCAGATGTAACCACAATCACACACTCCACTGGTCAGAGAGGATTAGACATCCTCAGCCACATGACTGCATTATAAAGGGCGATGAATGGGAACACGGGGCTTTCTTGAGGAAGGTGTGAGACAATGCAAATTCACACTTTGGCTCATTTGAAAGATCCATTTGTTATCTATTGCACATATGTTCCCAGCAATAACATCTTGAACCTCATTGTACCTTCATAAATATACACACATAGTGCCTTCCTAACTGGCTATCTGTCTTTCAGGCAAGGACTGGTCCGAGTTTCTCGTGACCGAAGCCCACGTAACATCTCTTCAGCCAACAGTCACTCTCCCTGGGGAGCACAAGGACGCCTCCTAAACTCGGCTCATTCCTCATCCTGCCACACAGTGTGTGTGGACGGAGGCCAGGCACTGTAGAGACGGGGCAAAACATAGGGATGCACACAGAAGAGGCCGAGTGAGGAATTTGCTTCTGAACATTATGTCTGTTCTTCTACAAGGGAAGAGCAGTGGGAAACTGTAGAAAACTCAAAGCTCTGAAGAACACAGACCACAAAGTATGACCCGCTTCTTTCCCACACATGGTGACCGGGGCTGAGGTTGGCCACACATTTGTGTGTGTGTGTGTGTGTGTGTGTGCCTGTGTGAGTGTGTATGTGTGTCAGACTGTGCTGAGGTGCATTTAATTACAGCAGGGAGCGTCTGGCCTCCCCTCCAGCCCAGAGGGGGGTTGTAGTGTGCGTCCTTTGTGTTCCGGATGCAGAACATCCTCGATCAAAACTTAGACATGGCCACAGCTCTGCTCGCCGGCGAGAAGCTGAAGGAGCTGATCCTGCCGGGCTCATCTCAGGATGAGAAGGGCGGGGCACTGGCCAGCCTCATGGTGCAACTCAAACTGGAGCTGCCCTTTGATCGTGTTGTTACTATAGGGACTGTCATCATCCCCATCCTGCTGGTCACCCTTGTCTTCACCAGGAACTTTGCAGGTGAGATGCTCAGCCACTAGAGGGGGTTCACTGTCAAAGCTAGAATGTCTAAGTCATGACAGCAGCAGCAGCAGCAGCAGCAGCAGCAGCAGCTTTGTGTCAGGTTTTGGAACATACACATACAGCGGGGTCCAAAAGTCTGAAACCACTTTCCCTACACCTCAAGACTCACTATCTAAAAGGTACGGGTTAGCAGCGCGGTGCATTTGTGTCTTTTGTGACAGACAGTGATAAGAAGGAGTGTAAGTAGGAGATTAGGTGGGGAAGGAAAAGGAGCAGTGTATTGAAGGAGCAGACAGAGAGAGCTAGGAAGGGATAGAGAGTGAGGAAGACAGAGTGGAGATACGAGGGGATGGACTGCTGGTGGGGGGGGGGTTGGTTAGAAGGGAGAGAGGAAACGATAGATGGGAGGGATGTTAGTTCATTGCTGAGTCAGACTCTCTGCAGAGCAGCATTTAACCAGCTGGGACCGAGTGTTTAACTTTAGCAGCAGAAAGATGTGGGTGTTTTGACAACTTTTCAGGTATTCACTCACTGATGTATTTTTTTAGGATATTTAGGCACTGAAAAAATAAAAACATTAAAGCGCAAGGACAACACCCTGCCCCCTGTGACTAATAAAGTAATGTCACTGCACATATTCTCCTTATTACCAGTAAGATAAAAGAATAAATGCTGACTTCAAAAATGACTCTTTGTAAGGTAATCAAAGCATTACGTAATATCAGCTGTCACTGCACTTGGTTTGTATTTAATGGACACAGAACTGATAAGGAACAACTTTGACAGGAAGGGCTGCTCTCACTTCCTCTATCTGAGTCAAGCAGATGAGTGTTGTCAGAGAGACGCAGCGCTTTCTGCTGAACAGATGAATGATTCTGAAAGATTCTCAGAGATACAGGAGTAATTCAAATGAAACCGAGAAAGGTTCAAGATACTCTCTTGAAAATAAATGTGAATAGATATTGCACTGAAATTGCACATAAGAAAATAAATAAAAAGTGATGAATGGAACTTATTTGGAAGTGAGCATTAAAGGTATTACCAAATCTGTTGCGATATGCAGAAGCACTGAATGATTCACCTATACTCAGTTTAGTTGTGTGCTCATGCAGTTTTACAGCACAATTGATGATTACAGTAGATATTTCAGGTATGTTTACCTTTCTTCACCTGTCACCTGTCACTGGCACAACTGGAGTGTCTTGCAGAGTTTTCACATTGTCAGATATTGCTAATGAAATTGGACGAAAAAAAAAATAAGGCCCAGGATGTAGCATTGCAACACTCTTCTTTCAGCTCGTAAACGTAAATTATTTTATGAAGTATAATCATTTGGCTTGTTAAAGTAATGCCTTGACTGATGCTTTCTATCTGTGCTTTCCTCAGAGGAGTCTATATACTGTTACACACCGCACAACTTCACCAGAGATCAGGCACTGTATGCAAGAGGCTACTGCTGGACAGAGCTACGTGATGCCATTCCTGGTGTGGAGTCTCACCTCTGGCCCTCGCTATTTGAACACAAGTTCCTGCCCTACGCCCTGCTGGCTTTTGCTGGAATCATGTACATTCCTGCTTTGGGCTGGGAGTTCCTCGCCTCTACACGGCTCACTTCAGAGCTCAACTTCCTGCTTCAAGAGATTGACAACTGCTATCATCGAGCTGCTGAGGGCCGAGCCCCAAAGATCGAGAAGCAGATCCAATCCAAAGGACCTGGCATAACTGAGCGAGAGAGGAGGGAGATCATAGAGAACGCGGAGAAGGAGAAGAGCCCTGAGCAGAACCTGTTTGAGAAATACTTAGAGAGACGAGGCCAAAGTAACTTTCTGGCTAAGCTTTACCTGGCACGCCACCTGGCTATTATCTGCCTCAGTTCCATCCCTATTTCCTACCTGAGCGCCTACTATGCCCGCCAAAGGCAGAATGAGTTCACCTGTGCGCTGGGTGAGCCTCCAGACATTAGCAGCTATCAAGAGCTAAAGCTCAGGGTCAACTGTAAGCTGCCTGCTGTGCAGCTGCAGCGCATCATGGCAGCGGTGGACATAGCTCTGCTCTGCACCATGAACCTCATCATCCTGCTTAATTTGCTGCATTTGTTTGTGGTGCGCAAGTCCAACTTTGTATTTGACAAACTGCATAAAGTTGGTATTAAAACACGGCGCCGCTGGCAGAAGTCTCAGTTCTGTGATATCAACATCCTGGCCATGTTTTGCAATGAGAACAGGGACCACATCAAGTCACTCAACCGGCTAGATTTCATCACTAATGAAAGTGACCTCATGTATGACAATGTGGTCAGGCAGCTGTTGGCTGCGCTTGCACAGTCCAACCATGATGCTACACCCACTGTGAGGGACTCTGGGATACAAACGCTGGATCCTAATATGGATCCCTCTGATCTCGGAGTGGGAGAGATAGCTGGGGAGCCGTTGGTCATCAAACGGCCCCGCAAGAAGATTAAATGGATCCCATCCTCAAATCCTCTCCCTCAGCCATTCAAGGTAAGGCGATTGCCCAATAAAATTTGTTGTAACACATCATTATCTGTTCAGAAAAAAACATCAGTGACTGCAGAAGTGAAGCAGGATCCAACCATCAACATCACCTGTTTCTCTACAGAGACAGGAAGTGGAATGATGCTTTAAGTGTTGCCTTTGGCTACCTGAACTGTAGTTTAAGCTGTTATATAATGACCTGCTTTTGTGTTTTCTATCCTTTGTAAAGGAACCCCTAACTCTGACACGTCTGGAAAATAACACCAAGCCTGAAAAACCCAAACCGCTCCGACGAAAGACGGTGGCAGACAGCTTCATCGCACCACTTCTGGACAGCAAGGGCACACAACATCCAGCAACAAAAGGTATGCAGTTCTACGAACATTAAGTCTGTGACACGTTAAGGAACTAATTTTAAATTATCGCTGCTTTAATGAGTATTTTTATATTAACAGTGGCTCAAAAGACTAAGTGTAATGTGATAGAAGTCACTCTTAATGATGAACCCATAGAGAATTGCCATATACACTATCTGAGCAATACGAAACAGCAAACGGGCAAATTTAGCAACCAGCTAGTGAACCAAATAAACTGTTTATGGTGGTAACAGATAAATGTCACTTACAGTGTGTTTTTGCTGCCTCCAAGAGGCCAGAAAATCAGTTAATGCTGTTTTAGGAACAGTTTCTGCTTTTATTTTGACTTGTAGATCTTAGTGGGATGGAGAAAAAGCACACTCGCAACTTCTCTCTGGACGTTCACCCGTACATGCTGACCATTCGGAAGCCCAAGGTGGAGGTCGCAACCACAGAACCTCTACCTTCAGAGCACATAGATACGGTGTACCTCGAAGGAACACATACTGTTGTTCATGTGTCTGGTGCAATTACAGGTAGGCCTCATCTTTGTGTGTCTCTTGCTCTTTGTGTGTCTCTTGCTGAGGGCAGAATTAATGACATGGGTCAAATATTCAAGGAATTTAATAGCGACCAGACAAACACAGCATCACTTCTCATCCTGCTGTGCCTGTGAACAAAGTGGCCACATTATTTAATACACACTGTTTTATATCTGTTCAATTCCACATGCTTAGTAAATATTACTCCTCGGCTCCTATCACTCCTTGGCCAATCACTTTTAGCATGCAAAAGGTAAGGATATTGAAATGTAAATGAATAATGAAGCTCTGTTTTGGGAATTGAAGACAATAAAACATGATTTTACTTTTCAGGTACAGTTGAATGTGAGGTCTAGCTTGTGAGGCTACACCTGGTAGCTTGACATTAGTTGTTAGTGTTGACCTTTAAAACAGTATAGGAGATTTTTTTTATTATTTTTGTACTATTTTCTTTTGAGACTTTAACTTTTGTTTTCTCTCCTCTCATACCCTGTCTGGTATTTGCTTCTTGGCTCTCAGAGACTAAGGTTCGCTCTCCAGAATCGACCAACACTACCTTTTCTACAGTCACTCTGCCCACCACTACATATGTAAATGGCGTGAGCCCCAACCCACCCTCCAGCGAGGATCCACTCAGTCCCAAGTCCTCCCCTCCTCCAAAGGAGCCTCTCACCCTGGTGGAAAACCCTGAGTCTCAGCCACCACCCCTGACCAGAGCCCCCACACACCAGCTGCTGAGTATACATCATACTCTCTTTGAGGAAGAGGAGGATGAAGAAAACCGTAGAGACAGACTAGCGGGGAGACCGGGGGAACTCATCGCCGCTGGGGAATGTTGAAGGAGAGGAAGAGGAACGCTGACTGAGATTCCCCCCCGACACAACACTCGCTGCACATGACCATCTTCCTCCTATCAACAACCACCTCTTCTCTTTGAATTAACTCATATATGTCTGTGATGGGTGGACTGGGCTGACTGATGAGCAGATTTGTGATAGTGACAAATGGCTATAGTTGTCAAAAAAAACAAAAAAAAAAAACAAATCTTGAACTTTTAGATTAGAAGGGAAAAATATTCACAGAGGATAAATAAGACAGAGATTTGTGTATTTGATCAGAGTATTGCTGTAGGAAATGATGTCACATTCATGTCTCAGGATGACTGTGTACAGCTAATCACCCTCCAATGAAACCAGCAGTGATATAACTCAACAGGGTGCTACAGTGCAGGGTCGAACAGGACGGACAGCAACTAGAGATGAATGAGCTTTCTTGAAAAAAAAAAAAGACAGACACCTTAGGAATGCATATTTGCAAAGAGGACTGCATTATGGCTTCAAACAAAATGTATTTTAACACATATGATAACGCTTAGTCCCTTTATCCCAATAGCCAAGTAGAAAGGTAGCTCACGCAATACAGGTGTTGAGATCTGCACAATTAATATGCAAAAGATCACAATATATTTGTGGCAATAACGTATGCGCTTACAGCATCATATTTCACATGTATAGACACTGTATATGACTCAGTGTTGTGTGGGGTGTTTAAAATATAACACGTTTCATGGCTTTGTCATTGCCACTTCACCATCGATTAGGAACCTGTATTAAGATCTTGACTCCACTATATTTGCACGTCATTAATAGTAGGGAAATTTGGCATATTTTATAAAGGAACAGCAGACTATAATGAAAGTGTGGCTTTGTGAGACAACGTGAAGTTTCAGTACTGCTCAGAGAACCTGTGAGATGTGTTTTATAGGTACCAGTTATCTTCTGAATTCTAGTAAAAAGGCAGTTATGTGGGTGTTTTCTTCTTAAGGACTTTAAAGACTTCATCGTGATGAATGGAGCTGGACTCACTGGTGAAGTATTTGACTTCTGTATTCTGCTGGCTTCTTGTGGGAGTGCTGTTATGTGAAATGAAAGATGTGATGAGTAGATGTTGAATCATTCCTCACGGGAAGGTTTATAACGTGATGATGAAGCTTTTGATGGTCATCTGCTGGTCTGACACGATCTAAATTTGTTTTTCAGTAGTTGTGCCCTGTCTCACATTGTGCTAACACTTGCTCGACCGGCAAAAGACTCATGAAGGAATGAATAGTTAGAATAGTTTGTCTGTTATTTGTTGTAAAACCAAGCATATAGGGTATGTTAGCACTTTTCACAGGGAACAAGTGAGTGGACAAGGGGATGGGTGCCTACCACAACCTCTCCTTATGCATTTCTTGCAGCTGCACACGATTACAGGAGCTTCAATAAAAACAAACTGTCTGCACTGACTGACACACCAATATGACATCTACTGTAGAAGACATTAGTGCTGTTGTCAGGGGCCTACCTACAATATAGGTGGACCTATGCATATTATACTCATCTTATGGGGCATTTCAATAAACACATACTTCAAGACTTGTGGTGGGAAACAGCAGTTTCCCCACTCCAGCATCCAAATATCCTTCGTTTTGGTGATAATCAATGTCACTGTCATGATACCAGATGGCTCACAATCCCCTTGTTAGACTACTCAAGCACACAAATGCATCCAAAAGCACTTTAAGACTAGTAGCACGGGTGTGTAAGAGCATGTTATATGTTGTAACACAGCTCTGCTTATAACTAATTTTCTGTGTAGGTTTTCACATTGAGCCTGTTGGAGAGATAGATCTCCGACAGTCTTAATGCTAGTGAAAATGTGGAGGAGAGAGTTCAGACTTTGATTGTAATGTGTAAAATGTTATAATGAAAACAAATTAAAAACATTTTCTTTATAAAAACAATAAACGTGCGCGTCCCGACAATCAATGACTACATGTACCAGAATGCACCGCTGCTGTCAGCCGAGCACTGTACAGGCGAAGAGCAGCACACTGACAGACGGGCAGGCTTGCTCAGTAAGTTGAAGGTATTCGTTCGTAGACAACTATCCTGTATATAACCAAATACGTTGTATTTGAGAATGGCAGCATTTGTTGTGAAAATATCCAGTTTCAACGTTTATATTTGACTAAATTCTTACCAGACTTGCTAGCTTGCGTTAGCTTGAGTTAGCTGTTATCATCATCGGGTTGCTAGCCAGACCGATGAGCTCTTGGTGAACACTCAAGTGTTTAGCAGTCCCATACTTGGGAGTAACGCTAGCTAGCTTGTAGACCTGCCGCCGGTAAGTCACTTCTTCCTCAGCTGTGCTAGACTTGTGTAGCTAACCTTTTGTTCGTAGCGATCGCCTCGGCGGAGATAGCGTTACCTCTTTGATTTACTGTCATGAATCAGTGACAGCGACTGCTTTCCCCAGTAACGATATTGCGTTTTAACCGTTGGTTGCGTTTAGACAAGTCAGCACCCCGGTAAAGCAACGTCAGCAGTCACTAACGTTATACCGTAGCTAGCTGTCGGTGAGCGGCTCACTGTGTGTGACCACAGACTGCATGGTGTGAACGGATGTCTTCATTCTGCTCTCTGTCACACGCAGCTTTCAGTGCTTCAAACATGGACCAAGACAATAATTCAGAGGTTTGTAAAAGAAACACGTTCTTGTATTTATGTGTATGTGTGTGAGTGAGAGAGAGAGAGGATAACACACTGGGCAGCTTGTGTGTTTTAGAATGATGTAGTCTGTAATAGCATGTTATTCTCTTGTTAACTTGTTTATGTTATTTTGCAACCATTGCTCTGAGCAGTTACCTAATTATGTGCAATCTTTCTAAAACTGGCTAGTCTTTGACATAAATAAGCTCCCTAATCTTGCGCCTTCTGTCTAAGATATTGTTTGCTGTTTTGATGTGTCACAGGATGAGTCAGTGGGGCCATCAGAGGAGGAACTTCCATGCCTACCTCCAGGGCTCTGTAAGCCATTGTGTTTTTTCTTAATCCAGTGTGTATGCTGTACTTCATCAAATAGGTGGTGTAATACCTGTTTAAGAAGGAACCACAAACTTTTTTTTTTTAAGCAGCTGTCCTTGTATTGTAACTTCTTACGTAAACAGTAAATCTGCATAGTACAATAATACAAGTCTTACAAATTCTATGCTCTGTACAGTAATAGATTTGCCCCAAGCTTTTGTCACGTTATCTTTAAATATCATGTAGTGCTACTGACTGGAGCAGTGTTGGATCATCTCCAGGTAATCACTTGTCAAACCTTAAGAATGCAGTTTTACCTCATACAAATGCATGTGCTATCAGTTTTCTTGCTATCTTCACTATTAGCCACAGCCACAGTTTGCACTTTTCCAGACCCACAGACCATAAAAATGATATGTGTATTTTGTATGTTGTGATGATTTTCTGTAAAGTGTAGGATTGCCCCTAGACTTGTCTCAAGTTTACTATAAAAAGCCTTAACTTAACTCTTCTCCAGCATTAGCAGCGTTTCCGCTTGTGTGAAACTTATATCACTGGGATGTAAATTGCTAAAACTGTAGCTAATGCATTTAAGAAAATGGAAAGTAGAGGAAAATTTGTGAAAATTGTGACTACATCCTCCCTGTAATAGATTAGAACAATAGGAAGACAACAAACACTATAGTTTTTCTGTTTCTGTTGTTACTTTCCAGCCGATGGTGAGGCAATGGAGCTGCTTTGGCAGTTGCGATCTCAGCGTCGCCAGTCATCTCCTGAGCTCCCAGAGACTGTGACCCGCCTTACTGCCCCTGATGGCAGCCTCCTATACCTGGTGGGCACAGCACACTTCAGTGACAGCAGCAAAAAGGATGTGGCCACGGTGAGCCGATGAGGATTTACAAGAGGAGTCATACAGTGCAAAATGCCATTTACACCCTCTTAAAATGTGATATGCTGTGAGTTGTCAGTGGAAAAATAGAGTAATTCTGTGAATGTGGAGAAGTGCTATAGAGTAGCACCTTGAAGTGATGATGAGTCGCCTGTATATACTGTAATCAGGTTCGCATTCCTATTTTGCGAAGCATTATCTTGTTGTCTTTATTCCAAATTGATTGTTTTGTCTGAACGTCCTCCCTCACTGCTTATTTTCCATTTGACTCTGTCTTATTCTGTCTCTTATCTTACATACCAACTGCTCTCACACAGACGATCCGCGCTGTGCAGCCAGACGTGGTGGTGGTGGAGCTGTGCCAGTACAGGGTGTCTATGTTGAAGATGGACGAGAATACACTGCTGAAGGAAGCCAAAGACATCAACCTTGACAAGGTTCAGCATGCCATCAAACAGGTTAGGCTTTCAGGAAGATGGGGAATGGTGGTGGTTTGAAAAAAGAGCAAGATAGAGTAGATAAAATCCACAGCAGAGGGAAAAGAGAGAGAGAGGCAGAAAGGAAACAGTGAATCAAAAATGGTGACAGAGAGGTAATATATTCTGAATAAAGCAGAAATGCACTCATTGTTAATGGAGAAATTAATACCAGTGATGTATGTTGCACAAGCAGGGCTAAGCTAAGAGCTTTTATCCTTTTCTGTACTTGTGTGTTTTGTCTTCATTTTCAAAAACTATGTTAATGTAAGCACCTTAAACTACAGAACTTGTGCTGTTGTAACGATATTTAAATAATGACCGCTGTTTCGCTGTGGATGCTTATTTCTGCCCTCTGTGTTTGACAGAATGGGCTGATGTCTGGCCTGATGCAGATTCTCTTGCTCAAAGTTTCAGCTCACATCACAGAGCAACTGGGCATGGCTCCTGGGGGAGAGTTTAGGGAGGCCTTCAAGGAGGTAAATCATACATGAAAAAATTAAGAAAGTGTATTATTTTGTTTGTTTGTTTGTTTGTTTGTTTGTTTGTTTGTTTGTTTGTTTGTTTGTTTGTTTTTGTGTTGTTCTCTTTTTTTATTCCTGAAGTTTTTCCTTCCACACAGGCAGGACGGGTGCCGTTCTGTAAATTTCACCTTGGGGACAGGCCAATCCCTGTGACGTTCAAGAGAGCTATTGCTGCTCTCAGTCTGTGGCAGAAGGCCCGCCTAGCCTGGGGTCTTTGTTTTCTGTCAGACCCAATCAGGTATAAACTTATCTTAATAAGTTTTTTTCACCCAGTGTCATTATTAGATACTGTTGTTTAACAAAGAAAAGAAATGTACATAGTTCTGAAACTTAGATCATTTCAAAAATATTGAGAAATTTTGTGGAAAATTATTTGGAAATAGGGAGTATAGTCAGTGGGAATTAACCACCACACACTTTGGGACTGAATGACTTCAGAACCTGCTCTTTGCATATCTAATGTTCTCTCATTAGAGGTTTCCATTTTGTGGAAATGGAGAAGAACTTGATTTTAAAAAGGGAGTTTAAATGTAAATGCCAGATATCAGTTAATTTGGAAATTTGGGGAAATCATAGTTGGAGTAGAAAACAATTTGTTTTTTTGTGAGAAAAACAAAAGTGCAGCTACAGTATATGTGTGAGCATAATGTGTATCTGTGAGGTCTGTTTGGAACTAGGGAAAATGCGCCCACGGACATTTTCCAGAGTACATGCAATTCTGCCAATTTTTTAAACTGCCGGCGTCTGTGAGAGCTGACTGGAAGCTTTCTGCATGAAGTGATTTTGTGTCTGTCTTCCAACATCACTTAGATTGAGCTTTAGAAGTACTGCTACATTCTCTGATATATAAAATACTGTTGCATATGGGGATCTAACAGATTGAGGATGCCGTCCCATTTCAAAGTCCCGTACAAAATGTGAGAAATGCAATCTTTTGCTTAAATTTGCTTAAAGTACACAACTGTTGTATTTTTGCACCCCTTAGTATCCCATAATCCATTGCATTGGGGTCAATTGTTTGATTCATTGCTGCACATAAAGTGATGAATACGATTTACTTGTACCTCAGCAGATATATTATGCTCATTTTGCTACATTTCTTTTAGTGTATACATATTGTATAAAGTCCTTTACATAGTGGATGCTCAAAATATTTCAAAAACATAGATGAAAAATGTAAAAAAAAAAAAAAAAAAAAATTCAAATCTTGCAGATCTTATCAAGTCCTACACATTTCGACTGTTAGTTCCTCTTTCTTCACTGTGCAGTGTCATAACCAACAGAAAACAAAATGTTCTCCGTCATATGTGAGCTGACTGTGTTGGGTTGGGTTGTGTGTCATGTTTCAGTAAAGAGGACGTAGAGAAGTGCAAACAGAAGGACCTGCTGGAACAGACCATGTCAGAGATGATCGGCGAGTTTCCTGCTCTCCACCAGACCATCGTTGCTGAAAGAGACATCTACCTCACACACACGCTCCGCCAGGCTACACGCTGTGTAGAGGCTCCCCCTAATGCCCACAGTGCGTATTACACTGTTCAGTAAGCTAATGGTCACATCTTACTTATTTTTCATCTTTTACATAAAATCAAATAGATTTCAGTATGTAGGTTTTTAGCTCCCTAATTGTGTTCTTTTTTCCTTGTACATTACGTGTATGTTTTGATACATGTATATCTTATTGTGATAAGGTTATGTTACAGTACATTCCTCATTAGAAATATATATATATGTATATATCATCACATTTGTTGCTAAAGTGTTGCGTAATTAACAGATCGGTAAATGTGGTTTAAATTCTATAGAGGTTATTGGTGGAAATGCTGAGTCATATTAGATAAGGGTGACATTTTTTAACTATAGTTCACAAACAGTGGGAGATTTTTTTCCCTCTGTTGCTTCACTTTTTTTTATTAACTGAGAAACAAAATTTGTTTTCACTGTGAACTTGCAGCAATTCATGTTCATGGAATCATATTGTGGTTTGTACAGCAGTGCATTTGTTCTGTATAATTTCTATACAGTCAAACTGAGGGAAATTCGAGACTTGCTCAGTCTTGCAAAAGATAACCAGTGGTTTCATAGATGATGATATACATATAAAGAATATGGGACTGTAGCAGTGTAGATTGTGTATGTAAAACATTTTCTACTGTTTTGTAGAAGTGCCTGCTGTGGTGGTGGGAGTCGTAGGGATGGGTCATGTTCCTGGGATAGAAAGAAACTGGGAGAAGCAGCTTAACATTAATGAAATCATGAGGTATGTTTATCTTGTTGTTTTGACATTACGCATTGTTGATATCCAGTAACAGAAATTTACTGTAATTGTGTTTGACTTGACAGTTGCAACAGCTGCTCCATGTGTATATCTGTCTCGTCCTCAGTGTTGCACCTCCCTCACGTTTTGGCTGGGTGTTGCGCACAGTCATGAAAGGTGTCATGATGGGAATGCTGGGATATGCCTGCTACCGAGCTGGAGGGAGTCTAGGTAGAGCCCTACTGTCCTTACCTGCTGTCCAATCAGTACTGGAGACTCTGCGGCCACCCCCTGCTTGACCCCACTGGCCTTCTCTAAGCCATCAGTGACACGACCTTTGATTTATGGAAACAATGCATCTATCACCAGTGGCCTTAAAAACAGGAAGTGAGGCTGGATGAAATGGTTCACCAGCCCGGATGATGAACTAACAAGGACCTCGCGGGGGTTTAGATCATCCCACCTCGCATTGATGTCCCTGTAGACACAGCAGGGCTGTACTGCCAAAGAAACCATGACAGTACTCTTTGTTTTCTTTCATATTTTTTGTGCAAATCCTGCATTTTGTAAGGTTTACAAATGCCAATAATTCCTTTTGAATAGATCTAGTACATTTTCCCCACCATTCCTTTTAATAACTTACACACAGAGATTTTATTTGACAGGTAACATCAGCAGCTATTCTCTGTCACCTGCCCTGATGTGACTGAGCCACTTTGTGAGAGGCACATTTTTCTAAAGCTGTCTCTTTATTCCTTCCGTCTTTCATGTGCCAGCCAGCTTTTTTTTGGTAATTGGCACATTTCAAGTCCAGCACTTTAGAAGAGACTGGTGGACTCTTGTACTGTGCATGCAGTCTATGGAAGGGACAAGAAAGTAAAATAACAAGTCAGTTAGAACTGCAATACAGAAATTGGAGAAATATAATTTAGGAAGTCTATAAAAACCTTGTGTTTTTAGAAGTGGTGCATAGAGTGACTCGATGTAAATGTCAAAAAATTTCTGAATTGCAAAGGTTGACCATCATTTTATTAATTGTTAAAACATCTACTGCTTAAAATGCATATTCTTCAAAACTCATATACAGGATTAACATAAGACAAAATTTACTTATTCCATATGTGCATGGTACATCAATGGACAAGTGCCTCATATTGCAGTTGTAAGGGCTAATGGTTAACTAAATGGAATGGCAAAAATGTGTGTTATATGCATCTTAGAGATACTACAACCAAATGGTCAATGCAACTTTGTAAGAATCTGTCCTTTTATTAATATGAGATACCATAGACACATTTTTATAAAGGATGTTGCCCTAAATATAGACACTTGTCTACATTTGTGTTGTGTTAGTTTTCAGTTGAAATGCCACAATGGTCCCTACATTTTAAAGTCACTCATATATTCAACAGAGACCTGACACAGGACAAACTTAAATGTGCCTCAGGATGAGAAACGTATCAGTTATGTGATTTGTATATTTGATTGTACCTCCAATATGAGGCACCTTCATCTTTAGGCTTTAACTGGCTCCATCTCTGAGTAAAGGTTTCATACTTGACACATAATTATGCATCATACACAGAAAGCTATCACTAAAAACCTTCAAATGAGAACATCTGACAGTCAGCACACCAGCTGTTTGTACTTTTATGATATATGCATTATCACTTCCCAGTCTGATTGCTAAATGGCAACAGAGATTGATCAAACAGAGGAAATTGGTTCTCATGATTTCTCATGAGGGGAAATTAGTTATCGGCTTGTTTTGACCACCAGGAAGGAAACTGACTATTAAGGTTGGTCAGAGTTGGGAGGTAAAGCCTTACATTGCTGTCACTGCTGCCTTTGACCCTGAGATCGCCTCTTTTGCTGAGGCTTGTTATTACCAACAATGACCTGGATCCACAGTACAGAGCTTCTTATTGCACGTGTAAAAAGCAGCGAGATGACAACCCTGGAACTTACGTGGGAGATGTCCCACTAAGTTCAACAGGCTAAAAAAAATAATTATGTAGTTGCGAGGCGATAAACCAACATTGATTTCCAGGTTCTCCCAATCTTAATTTTAAGTCATTTTTTTGTACAGTACTTTATTTAGATGCATTCATAAGATTATTGAAATGATCCACCGAGTAAATATGGGACTTGAGTGATTGAAGCAGTGCCATTTCATCTTGGCAAACTATCCACACATTAAACTAACTCAGATAATCCGTCTTCCAACTCATAAATTCATTTTCTTAATATATAAGAATAGTGAAAACGCGGAGTACAGATGTAGTCAAGCCTCTCAGTCCCTCAGCAGTATAATGCAGTCAAATTCAAAGGTGTCTGTCTCCCTCCTACAGTTGAATTTGCTCTACATTTGAGAATTGCCAAGAAAACTTTGTGAATGTCTGTAATTTCTTGTAAGAATTTTTTCCCCATACCCTTGTGTTGTATTGTCACTGTTACAAACCAAATTGTCATGAATTATAAAAGCATTTTAATTAAAGATAAACTATATTTGCCTCAAAGATGTTATTTTATTTCTGCTGCATGTAAACTGCAAAGATTTTTAATGCACACACTTAGAAAGTGATAAGCTTTATATTGGCCAGACGTATGATTTTATCAGAATATGTAGTAGTAATTATTATCCTATTCTGTTATTATATTTGAATTATCTAAATCTTATTTTGTTAATGTGGTTACTATGTCAATTTGGTTTCGACCTATGTAGTTCCGTCATTGCTATTTGTATCTGGTCGGACAAATATTAATGTGACGCCGTCTGTCTCGCAAACATCCGCTCTGTTTAGGATTATGAAAGCATGATTAGCGAGAACTTTATAACTGCGCCACCGCGCCACTGAATAAAAGCAGACCGATGGCCCTGGTTGAATGGCTTATTTAGGACCTCGATTGGGACCATCACGCATCTTTGTCCCCGGTGTTTCCGTGTTCAGACTCTTCAGCTCGGTCGTGATGGACGACATGGGTCTGGCAATGAGTCGTTCCCCGCTGGAGCGGCTCGACTTTGACAACGTCGCCCTCAAGAAACTACCCCTGGACACGTCCGAGGAGCCGGGGGTGCGGCAGGTGAAAGGAGCGTGTTTCTCCCGGGTGAAGCCGCAGCCGCTGACCAAGCCTCGGTTCGTGGCTGTGTCGCATGAAGCCCTGGCGCTGCTGGGTCTCAGCGAGGAGGAGGTCACGAACGATCCGCTCGGACCAGAGTATCTCAGCGGCTCCAAAGTGATGCGTGGATCTGAGCCCGCCGCACACTGCTACTGCGGCCACCAGTTCGGCCAGTTCGCCGGGCAGCTGGGCGACGGGGCGGCCTGCTACCTGGGGGAGGTGAAGGTGCCACCCGACCAGGATCCCGAGCTGCTGCGGGAAAACCCAAGTGGCCGGTGGGAGATTCAGGTGAAGGGAGCAGGACTGACTCCTTATTCCAGGTACTAGGGGGTGTTTTTGTGTCAGTTTGTGTTGTGTCAGCAATGTTTTGTTGCAGTTACTGGGGTTAGAAGATACAGGTGGGACTCACCAGATCTTAAACTCTTTTTATGAAGTGAGAGGTATACACATGGAAAAAATACTTTGATTCCTTTTTTGACAACCATACATTTCACCTAAAGGAGCAGACAGATTTTAGGGTGATATGTTATGACATGTTAGCTCTACCTGGATAATTAAGAAAATGCACCTTTACTGTGACCTTTTCCCCTCTATAGACAAGCTGATGGCCGTAAGGTCCTGCGCTCCAGCATAAGAGAGTTCCTGTGCAGCGAAGCAATGTTCTTCCTGGGTGTGCCCACCACCAGAGCAGGCTCCGTAGTGACCTCTGACAGCAGGGTCATACGGGATGTATACTACAGCGGACAACCTCGCCATGAGAGATGCTCTGTGGTCCTCCGCATCGCCCCCACCTTCCTCAGGTGAGTGCACATTGTCCCCATTTCATCTATCACGGATGCCTGAGCTTGCCTAAGATGTTTGTCTTCACTGTGCTCATTGTGTGCAGGTTTGGATCCTTTGAAATCTTCAAGCAGGCGGACGAGTTCACAGGCCGTCAGGGTCCCAGCTACGGACGTGATGAGATCCGAAGTCAGATGATGGATTATGTCATTGAGATGTTTTACCCTGAGATCCAGCAGAATTACCCAGACCGAGTGGAGAGGAACGTGGCTTTCTTCCGAGAGGTCAGAGCGCCCGAGTGAAACTCTCTCCCACCTCTCAACATACAAATCTTGAGCAGAACTTGAGCAACAACTGTTAAGACTATGAACTGCAAGGTTTACTCAAATCAGCATGTTGCTGACTCAAGGCACTGACATTATAGATTGAAGCCAAGAACATTTGGATCCTCTTATCCTGTTAAGCTGCTGTAAATGGTTCAGTGACTGCATGTGCTGAGTCACTGTGCCCTCTGCTTTATGTGAGATTAAGATATTAAGAGATCTGGAGACAGACTTTTGACATTTTCCTCATCTGCTTAGACAGAAATCATATCATCCATTCTCCCCAGGGGTTGTTTTCCATACAGGGCATTCAGAAAGGATTCAGACCGCTTCACTTCTTTTACATTTTCTCATGTTGAAGCCTTATGCTAAAATCAATGTGTCAGTGTGATATTTCAGTTTTTCCTTTTTAACAAATGTGCAAAAATAAATAAAAATCTGTTTTAGCTTTGTTTGATGTATTTAGATTGATGAGAGAAAAAAAGGAATATAAATGATTTTAGCTGCAACATATCAAAATGTGACAAAAGTGAACGGGTCTGAATACTTCCTGAAAGCACTGCATACTAGAACATACTGTAACGCGAGACCATGTCTTGTCCCTGTTTACAGGTGATGCGTCGTACAGCTCAACTCGTGGCACAGTGGCAGTGTGTAGGTTTCTGCCATGGAGTCCTGAACACAGACAACATGAGCATCCTGGGACTCACGCTGGACTACGGTCCATATGGCTTCATGGACAGGTCAGACATTTATGGAGTATTTATGACCAATTGATCTGATTGATCCAATAGACATTATGATTGTATGGTAATTTTCTATATATGATGTAATATGCATGTTTTGGGAATGAGGTGTCCATCACACATGAGATTATAGAAATCGACTTTCCTTATCTCTCACAGGTTTGATCCAGATTTCATTTGCAACGCCTCCGATAACTCCGGCCGTTACTCCTACCAGGCGCAGCCGGCTATTTGCAGGTGGAACCTGGTGAAGCTAGCAGAGGCTCTTGCTCCAGAGCTGCCACCAGACCGGGCTGAGGCTGTTATGGATGAGTACCTGGATCTGTATAACGGTTTCTACATAGAGAACATGAGGAAAAAACTGGGTTTATTGAAGAAGGAGGAGCCTGAAGATGAAATTCTGATCACTGAGCTGCTGCAGGCCATGCACAACACAGGTGGGACAGGAGTTAGAGAGCATTATAATGCCTAGCAGCAGAGACTGATGAGAGAGCATTTAATCTAGTTTGGGTATACAATTTGTTCATACAGTACTGCAGATAAATTTAAGTAGTCACCTATTGCACCAGTATTGTAACGTTTTCTGTCCCCGTCCTGCAGGTGCTGACTTCACAAACACCTTCCGCAGCTTGAGTCAGATTTCCTGTCCCACTGAGGGAGAAGGTGAAGGAGAAGAGGAGCTTGCGAAGAAAGCCACAGCCCTCCTGCTGGAACAGTGTGCCTCTTTAGAGGAGCTCAAAGCCGCCAACAAACCTACTATGGATCCACGGTGAGTGAGCCAAAGACGCTATATACAGTACAGACCACACCATTTGACTAAATTACTTCTATATTAAAGTTGTAGAGGGACAAGAGAAGATACATCAGTGAGATTATTTTAGTGACCCTCTGACCTTTAGTCTACCTCCACCACAAGATCATAATTGAACTTTGAACACTTTAGCTCATGACAGAATGCAGCATCTTGAAAACTAAATACCAAATATGTATTGATTGCTTTTGATATTCTTGGCCTCCAAAAGATGAATCCTAATGATCTCAGAGACAAGCCTGACTTTTTTTTCCTGTAGCAGCACCAGTTGGTCAAAATGTCCACTTAAACAGAAGGAGCGCGAGTTGATTGATAATGTTATAATGGAGCACCAGAGCATCAATGTGCTCTATTCATGTGCTGAGGAGTCTTTTACTGCCACCTTTTGGACAAACTTGGCTTTTTTTTTTTTTTTTTTTTTTTTTGCCCACTTCATGAAAAGATACTAATGTTATAATGTTCAGACTGTCCAGATTTGTCTTGTTTGGTGTTATGCACATTGCAGCTTCTGAGAGCTTCTAATGGGGCTTTATGTATTAGTCTTGTTTGAGACTGAGATGGGGAGAGGAATATTGTATTGGAAATGGGTGAAATGAAAAAAAAAAAATAGTTTGAAGTCTCTTAAAAACTGCTTTAATTGTTGTTTTTTGGGAACAAGTTGTAAAAACCACATAGCCAACTCTGACATATTACCACACACAGTTGGTTAAACAATGGCCTAATTATACATTCAGCTGACGTGGAGTCATGTTTGTGTCCAGCACTGTCCATCAGACAGGGTCAAAACAGTAAAGCTGCAGTTAGAAAAACCCGAAACAATGAGTTTAAAGAAGGGGAAAAAGCTCCATTGAGCAGAGGGGAGCTGCAGTGTTGGATTATAATACTCTTTGGGTTTGTCACAATCAGTCCATTGTTAACATAAAAATATGAATATAAAAAATAGTGCAAGTTCAAGGCCTTTCACTTCACTGAAATACTAGTAATGACCCACAGTGATATCTTTCGGTTCCATTTTCAAAATGAGATTTGAAAGTATTTGATTTCATAAAATGCAACTGAAAGTCAGCCCTAGCAGACCTGTTCTATTTTTTGAAAGTACCTGTGACCTGACTGTCCCGAGTAGAAAGTTACCTTATCATAGATGCTGCCGAGGCGAGGATTTTTCAGTTGAAACAATGCTCGAGAAAATCCAACATTTCATAATCCGTCAATGTGGTCCAGTGTTGTGTAGTGTTTAATACCGTGTGGAAAACTTTATAATTTTGTCTGGTCCTGTTTGTTTGGAAGCCATAGTGGGAAAATCTGATTGTGGACCAAACCAGATGTAGACATGGATTATGGAGGAATCGGAATAACGCATTGAAATGCTTTATCTGATTTCATGCCTATCCTAATCTGCGCATGTAAACATAGTCTGATTAAGTGAATGTGCCATGAATATAATCATGTTTTTCTTTACCTCACTTCCCTCATGAAGTATCTAACAAAGATAAAAATCTGGACTGTCTGCACTGGCAGCTCCGCTCCTCTGTTTTCTCCAACATGCCAATAACAATTGTAACTGTTATGATTTCTGTCTGCTGTTGACAGTGAGCTGGCGATGCTGCTCTCTATGGCTCAGAGCAACCCAGCGCTGTTCCAGATGATCTCAGACAGGATGACAATAGCGAGGCAGTTAGACAAACTCAGCAGACTGAAAGACCTGATGGAGACCAGCCAGGAAGAGCTGAAAACCAAACAGGCGGAGGAGTGGACCAGCTGGATCACACGCTATAGGTGAGACAGAGGGAGACAGAAATGATGATGTAAATCAAGAGCAGAGGGTGAGAAGCTACATGAACAGGATGAAGTTTTTTTTTTAAAATTTTTTGGATGGTGATGGGTGGAAGTGTGACTGATAAAGAGGGCGTACAGACAGAAAGAGCAGGAAATGAGTTGTTGAGTCTGACATTGTTCCATTGCTATAACGCTCCAAGTGTTTTTGTTATCATTGCTGCAGGAAGCGTCTGGCTCGCGAGCTGGAGGGCCAGAGTGATGTGCAGGCTGTGCAGGAGGAGAGGGTGAGGGTGATGGACAGCACCAACCCTCGTGTCATTCTCAGGAACTACATTGCCCAGAATGCAATAGAAGCTGCTGAGAACGGAGACTTCTCTGAGGTCAGGCTCGGATTCACTGTGACACTCTTAGACTGTAGTTCAACCACGTGAGGAAAAACCATTAAAACTGAGCCTGAAAAAGTGTTCCTGCAGCATTAAGAGTGATTTCAAAAGTTGACATTAGGATGCACTTCGGTTACACACAATTCCCTTTTGCTCTCTTCAGCTTTAGCGTTTCAATCTCTGCTCTCACTTCTTCTCTGCACTGCAGGTCCAGCGGGTCCTCAAGGTTCTGGAGAAGCCTTTTTCTTCCCAGCCAGGTCTGGAGCTTCCTGCGTGGGTTGGCAGAGGCGGTGCCACTGAACAGGGAGAGAGGGATGAAGGAGAGGAGCAACAGCAAGAGGCTGCATCTACATCCACAGACACAGCCAGGAGTCCTGTTCCCTATGACAGCAAGCCCCCAGCTTGGGCCCATGAAATCTGTGTTACATGATCTTCGTAGTAACTTCCCTGATTGTTAGCCTGCCTGCCTAAAATGACAAGAGAGTTTCTTTAATCCATATTTTTTACCTTTATATACCCCCCCCCCTCCCTCAGTCACTGTGTAACTCTCTGTTACTTTAGCAGGCAGCATCAAGGAAGTTAGTGTGAGGCACGACACACTACAGGCTACCTAGCTGATACAAAGCAGACAGGGAATGAGTTGAGTTTGGTGGTACAAATATATATAAATTACAAACATGATGTTGCCATGTCTGGTGAAAAGCTTTTGACCATGTGTGAAACGTTTTTTCTGATGACATTGACATTTCTGCTTAAAACAGAATTTTGTAATGGGCTTCAACGTCTAAATTTGAGGAATTTGCTCGACAAGGGGTTGGCGGGGTCACCCTTAAATCCATGCCTGGCATTTTTGAATGCAAGATGCATTTAGTGAAAGAAAAATAGATGGGATTTTTTTTAGACAAAAGTGCACACAAATGCAGTTTATGAAATACATTTAGGGGCATTTTTATTATTTCTTGTGACCTTTCGTCTTTGCAAAAAAAATACCCTCAACTTGTTCCCTGTCTGTTTTGTGTTTCGTTAGATATTGATGACGGCTCAGACAACACGTCCGGCAGTGACCTGTCTGACTCTGATAAACTGTGTGGTGTCGCCTCAAAATATACCAAATAGTATGATTTGTGTGTGTGTGAGTGAGTGAGTGAGTGAAAGAGATGATCTTTTAGGCACGTTTGTTGGTGAAAGGGAATGATTGCACATGATCCAATGAGCCGCAGAAGATAAGACACGCACAATATATTCTCCTATAATAGAAAGCACTGTGTTTTGCCACTGTCATAGCAGCACTTGATACGCACAGAACCACAAACCATGTTTTATCTTAATATGTTCCATAGGCATGCAAACTACTGTTGGTCTAGATTTGAGTGAAGGAAAAAAAAAATGGGATCTGCATATTTGAGTATTTTAGTTTGGCTGTGACCATGCACACATGTTTAGGAAGTTTAATATAACTGGTATAAATGTGATTCATACCCTTCCTTGAATTTGTTTGAGCTATGGTGCGGCATCATAGCACTGACTATAACTTCCTCCATTTGAACCAGGATCACTCTGTTGTCTAGGCAACTGGATTCAGATTTTTTGTCAAAATAAAGCCATTAGGCTCTAACAAATAATATAAATGGACAGAAAGATTTTTTTTTCATTGTTTTACATTTGCTTAATAAATATGAAATATAAGTTTGAGCTCTTCCTCAGTTAGCCTTAACCTATCCTAATAAACTGAGCAGTGACTACACATTACGTACCTTTTTTGTACCTAATACACACCTACCATTTTTATTTTAGGAGCTGAACGCCTCCACATTTCTGTGTGTCATAATATATTTGATTGATGGCGCCATTCTGTTAGTTGATTGATATAAGTGAATGTTTAAACCTTCTCTATTTGTATAAATGTCACACAATCTAAACCTTCCAGTTTGTTTATGAAACGACCGTTTCCTCGTTCTGTTTCCTGGACACATATAACAGTGTAATATTTCCCTAACCACATAGTTGTGCTTGTGATCACCTCTGGGCGTCAGCAACGCTCATGTCCCAGCAAGCTCTACCCTAAGTACAGGGCGCAGCTCCGAGGAGCAAAACCTACAGTAGGTGTAACCCAGCCAGAGCTTTCAGAAGCCTTTTAAGTCGCTATCCAAATTGTGCGCACTTGCCAACACATTTCACAGGCATGCTGTCAGTCCGTACTCTCCTGTTACTCGCATTCCAGTCCCTCTTTCACCTTTAATTGTAGGCCCTCAGCAGGAGTGGCTTTTGGTGACCTCAGGCTGCGCCCTAAGCGGCAGACACGCAGAGCTGCGCAATGATCGAGGGTGAGCGCATAGGTGGGATCTGGGACAATGGGTGCGTAGCGTCCGCAGACCAAACAAAAAAAACGGCCAAAGAACAATCTCTCCTAAACTTCTTATTTTACGTTTTAAGAAAATAAAATGTCTAAGCGAGTCAGACCCGGTTACTACCGCCAAGAAGTCAACAAGACCTCCTGGGAAGTGCCGGAGCGGTACCGGGATCTGAAGCAGGTGGGGACCGGGGCGTACGGGACGGTATGGTAAGTGAAAACCGCCCCACACACACACACACACACACTGGGAGACGATATAACACAGATCGCACTACTGGTTTATGTGGAGCGGGGTAACAAAAGAGAGCGACGGAACAGATGGTGACTTACAGGCAGCTGCACTGTGCCTCAGGCAAACAAAAGGACAAGTATCTGCGCTCCGCTGAACACATGCTGCCCCACTTCCTGATATGATGGAGACACTTGCGCCGATAACGCCACCTCGGCGCAGCCATCCTCACATCTCTAGTCGTCTTTAAAGATTGTGAAATCATAAATAGCGCGCGGGTGGTGGTGGGTTAAAGCAGCTGCGCACGTCCAAGTTTACAGATATCCGACACAACGAGCTGCTTTTTGGGCACCTTGCGCGTCTCGCAGCATGCGGCCCTTTGTTGTCAATGATTGACTGTGGGCGGTTGCTAAACTGCCCCGACTCACCGTATGCGACTTAACAACACATGAGCAACTCCGAAATATTGTGGTCGGACACAGGCTGGACATGGAGGAGCCGCCTGCTACAGCCAGAGATCACAGCTGGATGCAGCAGATGAGGGGAAGGGACAGGCCAGGGGGCTTTGTGTACTTGTGTGTGTGTGTGTGTGTGTGCGTGTGTGTGTGCGCGTGTGTGGTCACAGGTTTTGAGCACATACTGAAATTCCTGATCACAAAATAAGAAAGTACATCTTCAGTTATACGCTCAGTGAAAATCAGATGACGATTTTTATTTAGGTCAAAAGGAAGTTCCTGGACTAGATCATTATTTCCTCATACTGGTCACGTTTCAGATCAACTCATTAGGCCTACATATTTCTGTCTCACACACTCTGATGTGTTTTTGCCCTCAGCTCAGCAGTGGACTCCAGAACAGGAGGCAAAGTGGCAATCAAGAAGCTGTACCGACCTTTCCAGTCTGAGCTCTTTGCAAAACGGGCCTACAGGGAGCTGAGGCTTCTCAAACACATGAAGCATGAGAATGTAAGACACAGCCTAATCGCTGCATGATCATTTTTTATTAGTTCTGACTAGATGGAATCAAGATATCTGAGTATTCATGCATATAGAATAATGAAATGAGAGGACATCTGTGTTAAAAGTGACCTATGGGACAAAAGATTATGTCCACCCTGGGTGATATATTTATATTTCTGCCTGATGCAGGTGATTGGCCTGTTAGATGTGTTTACTGCTGACCTCTCCCTGGACCGATTCCACGATTTGTAAGTGCAATTTATGCCCCTGCCAATACTGTGGGACTGAATTAACCTAGCTTGAAAGTAGCAGCCGGTTGTAAAGTGTTCACAGCTGTGATGTTTATCTTGTTCTTCTTAAAGTTATCTGGTGATGCCATTCATGGGGACAGATCTGGGGAAGCTGATGAAGCTGCAGAGACTGTCAGAAGAAAAAATTCAGTATTTGGTTTATCAGATGCTCAAAGGGCTTAAGGTGGAGAACTCGGCTT
This sequence comes from Seriola dumerili, assembly GCF_002260705.1. Taxonomy (NCBI): domain Eukaryota; kingdom Metazoa; phylum Chordata; class Actinopteri; order Carangiformes; family Carangidae; genus Seriola; species Seriola dumerili. Next base: position 8,365,651 of record NW_019174474.1, read on the forward strand.
TCATGATATAGTGTGGACAATTTATTCCTTGAATTTAATTGTTCTGTTGATTAAATTCCTGTTCTTCTGCATTCTTTTATTACAGTACATTCATTCAGCTGGTATAATTCACAGGGTAAGTTGTCTTTTTTATATATATATATATATACACACACACACACACAGTAGGCTACATTTCCACCAAGTATGTGTGAGCTAAGGATTCATACATTCTTATCTTATGAGAAAAGGGAGTTGGTGTGCAAACGTATACCCTCCCCATTTTATTGGACTGTTATGACTGAGGCTTAGTTTTTCTTTCGCATGTTTGCTACAGACTCAATGTCACAGTCATGTTGAGTCTTTTCATATCAACTTTGCAGGACCTCAAACCAGGAAATCTGGCCATCAACCAAGACTGTGAGCTCAAGGTACAGCACACCCTGATAGCCCAAACAAACACAACCCACAGCCTGCTTTAACTGTTAAATACTTAATTTATGGTGTTCCAATCAAAAATGGGCAATTTGTGATTGTACAATCATCAATGCACTGCACAGAATTTCATTGCCACTTCGACATATTTCGGCAAGTCCTTAAAGTCTTACTACCAGATTTGTTGCCTCACTATATGACCTTGATGTAAGTGTTGCTGTGTCTGACTCTACCATGTTTCTGTTCATGTTCTGTCAGATTTTGGACTTCGGTTTGGCGCGGCAGGCAGACAGTGAGATGACGGGGTACGTGGTGACTCGCTGGTACAGAGCCCCAGAGGTCATCCTGAGCTGGATGCACTACACTCAGACTGGTAATGTAGAACTAATTACAGTCATGTTCACTGCTGAATGCCCCTGTTATTTTATGATGGAGCGTGGATTTGATATTATTATCATAGTCGAATGCTCTTAACTCAAGGCCTCTCCTTCAGTTATGGTTTACTGCATTTCTCAGAATGAACCTCAAGAGAACAGGCTGGGACCTGTTGTTTTCTTACTTTTTCCAAAAATGTCTTGCACTTGTGGTTGTAGTGCACTCTGGTCTATTGAGGCCACAGTCAGTAGAGAAATTAGTATTTATTCTTCTTCTGTGACAGATTTAATAAGAAATATCTAATATACTGTATATATATTATACAGGGCTTTTAAAGACACTCACACACACTATATAAAATAACACAAAAATGGAGCAGCAGGAAAAGACACAGTATTAAAAGTAGGTGAGCCAGGGAGGTAGAGAGGGTGGGAGAGTATTTTATTTTGATGGGGAGAGAGTTCCAGAGATAAAGATGGCTCTGTCACCCCAGTTTCATTGTTTGAATCAGCTGAGCGGAGGTTTCATGCTGAGCTGGGTTTGGAGTCAAAGTGGAAGGTGTTAGAAACACCTGAGTTCAATGGAGTCAGACAGTAATGATAAGTGTTATCCACTAGGCGGTGCTCTCTCAACACGGTACAACAGACACTCTGGGAGTTCTTGCATTTTATGCTGTTGATCACTGACCTACGATGTGATGTTGTTGTAAACTCTTCAGAATATCTGGAAATCTGAAATGTGTGGTGTTTATCAACTGCGATTTCTGTCTCTTCCACAGTGGATATTTGGTCTGTGGGCTGCATCATGGCGGAAATGCTGCAAGGAAAACCTCTTTTTAAAGGCAGTGACCGTATCCTTTTTTATCTTCCTGACCTTTTCCATTGACATTTTCAGGATGTTCAAAGAGACAAAAGATGGAGAAATTCTTTGCAGAAATACTGCACAATTCTCCCATGAATCTATATGAAAGAATTATCCTGCGAAATGTGAATCATCTTTGAACCTTGACCCCTGTTCGTCAGACCTAGATCAGCTGACTGAGATCATGAAAATCACAGGAACACCAACTCAGGAATTTATATCAAAACTGGAATCTGAAGATGTGAGTGCAGAACATGCAATTCATACAACTCCCTGGTTTTATTGTACATCCCACTTGTGCCCCCAAATCCTCCAAAGTTTATGAACTGGAGGCACAATTTGGCACTGTCATAAAATCATTATGCGTATCTTTAAATTCATATACACACCCCTCAGATACTAATGTCAAGACAATGATTTATTCTAGATTAAATGTATTGATTTTTTCTCACAGGCCAAAAGCTACATCAGAAGTCTTCCAAAAGTTGAAAAGAAAGACCTTCAAAAGGTGATTTTCACAACTAATCCACAAGGTAGGACACGGTCGGCCTTTGAATTCTATCTATTTTCAGTTCCTGTTGACACTCTTTCCTCACTCTGTTTTTCCTCCTTCCTCAGCCGTGTCTGTGCTGGAGCGCATGTTATTGCTGGATCCGCAGAGCAGGGTAACCGCTGCAGAGGCTCTCACGCTGCCTTACTTCACCGAGTTCAGAGAACCAGAGGAGGAGACGGAAGCACAGCTGTACGACCACTCCTTAGACAACACAGACCTGCCGCTGGACCAGTGGAAACGTAAGGATGAATGGGGAGGAGCTGTTGGACTGGTTATAGTGCGATGTAACCAAAAAGACCAGTAACTGACTGGGGATATATACTGATCGCTGTCCTGCTGTGCTTCTTTCTTCTTTAGGTCACACCTTCACAGAAATCTTGACCTTCAAACCAGTTGTGCCAGAATCCAAGGAAACCTCACTGTAAAACACGAAGAGACGGCTGTGCAGCCTGGGGCCAGAACAAACTAACATGTCTTTTTATCTTGTGCTCAAGTGACTCTTTGATCACAAGACTTATTGAATGCCCACGGACTATATTCTCTTTTAAGTGCAAGCTGCTGTGTTTTTGATGATTTCCCAGTTGTGGATTTTTCGTCGTCGTAAATTTCAGCATGTTTTTGGTCCAGTAGCTTGTTTCCTGAGTCTAGCATTAGATCCTTTCAGCACTTCTTTCAATGCTGAGGTTGCTATGCCAGCTCACGTATACATAACTGATATAAGGTCAGGTAATAATATTTTTTAAATATTTAACTGGGCAATCAAGGCATTACGAGTTGATTTTAATCAGAATGGTACATATATGTTTTAGGAGCATTTAATAAAACACATTACTCCCTACAAGTTGGTATTAATTACAAATGAAGAAATTACAATAGACACATTTGACTTATGAGAAAACAGAATTTCTTGAAGAATCCTGGTGAAATTTATTGTTTGATTTCCAAGAGTCATTTGTATTTGTGGTAAAAATATGATTTTAAGGTAATAGATCTAGGCAATACGTAGTTTATTTTGTGAGGTAATCTCCCTGTCAGTGACCACATGTCCTTAAAAGACGTTTGTTTAGAATTGTTTGGGATGTCCTCGTGTGTTTGTGTGTGTGTGTGTGTGTGTGTGTGTAGACTACATGTCTGTTGTGACCTTGTCATTCCTCCCAGTGGCCTTAATGTTAACGACATAATACTGTTGAACCGTATGAAAACCATTCCCGGAAGGGTAAGCACAAACATTCACATATTCATTTCAAACCAAAAATACATACATACATAAATCTGATTATATTGTTTTTTTGAAACAGAAAGTTGCACAAAACACATTCTCATCGTTGATTTGTGAATTCATATTTCTAGCACCACTCCTGTATTTTTATTATTAAAGATTCTCTTTGAAAATGACGCACATGTTTGGTTTTTTTTCTGTAGTCTTCTCACAAACAAAACCTGATGGATTTTGGCTCAAAGAATATGGAGTCAAAGCTGCACATGTTTAAATGCTGAGGTATGATACACAATACAAAGAAAGTAGGAATCAAAAGAGTAAAATGGGACAAAACGAGGAGATTTTGAGGGTGGGGGTGGTAGAGGTTGAAAAATAATCATTTATTTTATAACAACTATCGTATATACAATTATCCACAGTTTTATAAGAATACTGCTGTGAAATCAATAGTTATCTAAGTCTTAACTCCGTACCCTTGACAAGGTAGACCAGCAGTTTCGTAGTGCATTTGAGTAAAAGTGGAGGATTTACAGGCGATGGCTTCAAAAAAGAAATGTTCCAACTGTAGCAACAGAGGCCAAGACATCCTGATTTGAATGATGGAGGCGTTAGTTTCTCAGGTTGTCTGTCCATCCATCCGTCCTATTCTCGTGAACATGATAGCTGAGTAACGCTGTGAGGGAATTTCTACAAATTTGACAGAAACATTTACTTGGATTTGAGGATGAACAAATTACATTTTGGTGGTCAAAGGTCAAGGTCACAGTGACCTCACAAAACACGGCTTTGGCTTTGTGAGTGCGATATCTCAGTAAAGCACTGAGGGATTTTCTCTAAATTTGGGGTAAACGTTCACCTGGACTCAAGGACTAACTTTAAATTTTGGTGTTCAAAGGTCAAAGCCTACATTTCCCATAATCTTTCAGCTAGATTCTTCCTACCATGTCAGTATCTTTTAAAGTCCACACTGACATAGCATCATCAGAGTTATCTCCTCAGACTTGACAAAGCTCCCTCAGAACCACTGAAGACATGATTATTCTGGCTATTATAAGTGGCTTTTAAGTGTAAAATTGGTGACATTCCCCTTTAAATGATACTATTGCATATTCTATATGAATACCCAAACTGTTGTCCAGCCATCAAAGCAGAAGGAGGGCATTTCACTTTTGTGTTGGACATGCAAATTAACACTAGGTGGCAGCATGTAAACAAACCACGGCCGTATCTATTGGAGTAGTAATGTTGGTTGGTCCACCACTTTAATCCCGACTGAATCATCTCTGCAAATAGGAGATGCAGTTCCTTGAAATTTCCTACGGATATTTAAGGTCCCCAGAGGATGAATGGTAATGACTTTGGTTATTCAGTCGGATCACATCACATTTGCTCAAAATGTCAGTTTGTCCTTTACTTTGGTTTACGACCAAATGCTTTTCAAACTGATGACGGTCCCATCAGACTCAGCTGTAGCTTGAATGATAATTAAGCTAACACGGTAAACAAGGATGGTGAACATGTTCCAACTTACTCCTGAAAAACCTGTTAGCAGTGTCACTGTGAGCGTGTTAGCATAATGAGATAGCACTTATCTCAAACAAGCAGAGTCATAGTAGCTGTTGCTGTGCTTTATTGTATTGCAGTAAATGCTGACAACCTTAGTTTTGTAATTAATATGATTGATAACTTCAAGAAGCAAATGTATAAACATTCATGCAGAATGTCTATTTGCTTTTAGATTCTGCTCATTCCTCCACATACAGTACATTCTCCACTGGCGGGTGTTGAATTTAACAAGCTTGTCTTGAGTGACCTCCAGATCCTTGACTCCCAAGGGTGACTCCCACGAGGACGAGTTTCCTTCCTGGGCCTGAACTCCTCCAAACTAAACCCTGGGTGTATGTTGTGTTGGTCGTACACACACACACACACACACACACACACACACTGGGGTTCTGCTGGATAGTTCACCGAAAAGTCAGAGAGTTCTGTTCCCGTTGCAGACAGGAAAACAGAGGGGAAAGCACATTTTTTTACCCCACAACCCCTCCTCTCATACACACACACACACACACACACACACACACGCACACACACGCAGCAGCACATGGAAGGACTCCCTCTCTCTGTCTTGTTTGTTGACCCTGCGGTTTATTTTCAGAACACGCTGGGTTCAAGCAGCATATTTCGTCAGACACACACACTTCGAGTTTGCATGTGTGCACCCATATACACAGATACGTCTGGCACGCACAGTTTAATACACAGCACATACAAAAGCTACACGCATCCATACATTTAAGGCCTATACAGACTCGGGAGGGAGTATACATGGAATGGCAGCGATGCCCAAACACTGATCTGACCTGGGTCACTCTCTTTTCTTAAAGTGGAATGTCAGTTATAACTGTGTTTATTTTATGTGTCTGAGGGAGGCTAATCACCGTGAATCTCACCATGGTGAAGGGATCAGCTCTGTCTTTGCAGAGATTCCCCATCTTGCTCACTCCTCTGAGCTAATTTGGGTTCCTGTGTATGCAACAGCGATAGAGCTTGGAAACGCTCCAATTTCCCTCATTTGTCTCACAGAGGGAACTCTGATAGCAAATGATTGGATAAATAAGAGCCAACACTGTCACTGTAAGAGCAAACGCAGCTCTTTATTTCCATCTCAGCTCATCAATTTTAATTGAAATGAACCACAACAACAGGGCATCGTGAGTGACAGTATTTATTCTCCAAATAATTTGTGCTGTCATGTCCTTTCTGGAGATCAAATAAACCGATAAACAGAGGAGTTTTACCGGGAGTCAAAATCTGTCAACTTGTTCTATGTCCTTGTCTTTGTCTATTTGCAGGCTTTTACACAGATTTATATTTTTTCATAGCAATGTAACTGTGTACATGATGTTCACCATGTGACTGTTTGCTCGGTTCCAGATGTCAGTCTGGATCTACGTTGCTGCTGCTGCTCTGTGGCAAGTTTACAGGGGTCTGCGTTTCCTCATACATGGCTACATGTGTCAGAAATGTTGTTAAAAAGATTATATTCTGGATGAAAGCAGAAACCTTTTTAGCAAATGCATCTGCAACTAAACAGCAAGAAAAGGCTGTGTAATTGTGCATCAAATGTGGATTTAGTTTTATTTTGGGGCGTGTGCTGTTCAACACAGGCCAGTTCAATGAATGTTTTCCACATTCAAGAGGAGAGGAAAAAATGCTTAATTATTTCCTTAGCTTAGCAAAGTTAGATGTTTTCTATTTGTTTGTTTTAGTGAGTGAATAATTGGGTTCATAGCTCTCCAGTTACAGTATTATTCTGTTTGTTGTATCTGTCCCCAGTGTTTGTTTGTGCGTACGCATGGCTCGACGGGTGGACGCATGTGTGTGTGTGTGTGTGGAGGTCAAACAGAACCCAGTAAAGCGAGTCACGTGGCCCGACATAGGCCCACTGTAGCTGAGGGATCCTCTGTCTGTCTTCTATTCTGTCTAACTCGCTCACTCTTCTCCCCTCAAAAACCTTTTTTTTTCCCGTCTTTCCACGTGCCTGGGCCTCTATAGTATCTCTGCCCTGATCTGTGTGAGATGTATACAGAAGCACACGTGTCTGTGAGACCCTTCAGGAGGAAAGCAGGATCTGCCAGGCAAACTATAGAGGAAATTCCACAGGCTCAAATGGAGCTGGTGAGCCCACTGAGGGGGCACCAGGACTTGGGGTGGGTGAAAAACAGAAGTATATTGGCAGATTTAGGAAGTAATATTCTCAATAAAGGAAAGATTGGAACAAAGAGAAAAGCATGGAGATGTCATGGAGATTACAAGTTGAGGGCAGGAAAGAAAGGAGGGGTGGATGAAAGTAAAGGAAGGGGAGATGAAGAAAAAGATGGCAAGAGATGTAGAGGGCTCGAGGGGGAGTCTATCTCCGGCAGAAGGGGCAGTTTAGTTTACATTAGCTCATTCATTAGCCATCCACCCTCTGCTTGAAGACTGCTGTGGAATATTGCAATGCAAAGAGTGCATGCCACACATTGTGATCCCTCTCCCAGGACAACTCTCTGTCCATCTGTGCGGTGTTGACATACGGGGTTGTTGTATGTCACACTGTGAGAGGCTCTAGACTGTTGAAGAGCACTCAAACCCCTCTGACCTACAGGAGCGATGGGAGGCAGCTGCTGAACCAAGACAAATGACTGTAGTTTGCTTTTAAATTGAAGTGTCAAATACAGCTCACTTATGAAGAGTTCCAGTACATCGAAGAAGCAAATGATGAAACTGTCTTAACTTTTTGCCAGAATCATCATCTTGTGATTGAAAGTAAATTGTTTTCAGATGTTTTCCATGTTGCTGCATTCAGGTGCTGCTGGGAGGCTTCAGCTTCTGGGCCTTCTGAGTTTTTTTTCTGCTGAACTGCAACCTTTTTAATGCAAGCAACATCTAAATTCACAGGAGTATTTACCTCACCACTGGATTTGATTTTCCGTCCACACAGCATATGAACACCCCACCTTTGAGACTTCAGTCAATACAGACCTGAAATGCCACACAGTAAAGACTCGGCCAAATATATAAAGATGACAAAATAGGATATGATGAGATAACATGACAGATCTTCTATTGTAAGCAGGTTTCAAATTTCTAAAAGCTGATTTCCAGATATGTGTTCAGGGGGAAAAAAACAATAAAAATAAATGAAATCATTTTGTGAAAACGTGCAGATTAGGTGGAATTACTTTTAAATTTTATTTCGGCCCCAATAACCTCCATAAATGAAATTGGTCTGTATGCAGTCTCAACAGCCAAACCTTGGGCAAAAAGAGTCCACAAATCACTCACTGCTGCTCGTAAAGCATACTAGTGTGAAATAACAATAACAACTCAAGGCAAATCAGATGAGCATATCAACTTTTTTTTTTTATCAATTCCTCTTTTGTCTGAAAAGTAGTGAGAAATTATGCCCTTGATTTACACAATTTGTAGTTAAGTAGCTATAATGTTAAAAAAAAATTTAAATGGTGATTAATCCCTACTGTTTTTCCCCCCACCAAAGCTATCAAATTAAGTTAGAATCCTACAGAGGCAAATAAAGACCTCTACACTTTGTGTCAACAGAGCAGTTTACGTACTTTCTAACTTTCTTTTATGTCTTCCATTAGCCCTCACAGGACAAAACTCACTTCAGTGCACACTTGTAATTCTTGACGTCAGCAATCAAGATAACAAGTGTTTGTCAGTATGAAAGCAGAGACAGGACATTAAACACAATGCCATAAGAACAACGTTTCAGACTCTCACTCCATGTAGGCTTCAAAGAAGGCTGTTAAAAAGTTTGTAGTTTCCTCACATACAGAGAACAGCAGCTTGAATTCATTCTGTTAAACCGGAGTCCAATGGTGACAAGCTTTCATGGTGGAGAAAAAAAAAGGTATCGAAACGCCCACAAGAATTTCTCAAACATGTTGTGTAATCCACTTCTTTGCTGTCAATACGAATGCTCAATACAATCTGTATGTCCAGTTTCCCTGCGTGGGATCAATAAAGTTGATCTGATCTTAACGTAAAGGAAGCCAGAAGCCTTACCTATATTATGTGTCCTTGTGATTCCCTGCAGGTGAGCTCAGCATAAGGTTTAAAGTAAGTGTCACAAAAGATCACTTACATAACAGTTTGACCAGACTCAGATGATTAATCCTGATTGATTTTATGGTCAAGTGGGCACAAGACCTCAGCGATGACCTCAGCAGTGGCTTCACTGTGGGGTCGCAGCTTCCCGAATGTTATCCTTCACTACGGGCGATAAACCAGGCAAGACAAGGGCTGAATCATGGGCAGAACCTGGCTCTGAGGTCGGAGGTCACAGTGTATCACGAGCACTGTGTTTCTCTTTTTGTATCGAGAGGAGCTGCTTGTGTGGTTGGGTCAAGGTTAGAGGGCACCTTACTTTGCAATGCAGAGTGAGCAGGAAAGGAACAGCGGCAGAAAATATGGCAAGATTAGAAAAATAAACAGGCGTTTGCTTCAAAGTCCCTACCTCATAGTCTTATATAACTGAGTGTTACAATATAACACCTAATGTTATCCAGATTTCAGTGACTTATCTACATACTGAGTAAATGACAGATTGCTTCCATTGTGTTTCCCCTGCTAATGAAATGATAAATTGTTTTCCTCCGGTCTCTCATATGAGTGAGGTGAAACACCCAGCCACCACGAAGGCTGAAAAACAAACAGGCATTATCGCACAATGGTGGATGAAAAATGTACCCAGAAGTCAAAGCCCTTAAAGACGGTTATATAAGCCTTCAAAACCTTCTGAGACTCTCCAGCTTGATGTGTTTAGGACTGATGATTGCTTTCAGTTGTACGGCCTTACTGGGAGACTGAGGCGAAACAGAAACCGTGGCATTTTTTCCTTACTAAAACCCATCCTTGCTGAATTAAGGAAACTCTCGCAGACGCACATGGCAGAGAACAGAACAGACCCTTTTTTTCCAAGGGGGGTTGATGGTGGTGGTGAGGAATGTCAGCATCTGTGTTGGGGATATTTTCTGTTTTATAGCTGTTTTCTCAGAGATGCCAGTGAATTCTGTGGTGAGAGCTACAGGGACTGGGCTGTAGTCCCGGTGTCTCTACCTCATATCGGTCCACGTGGGCAGGAGATACCAAACCAGACATAGTTTCTAAATCTAGTCACCACAAGTTAATAAAAAGACAGTATGATTGTGTTTTTTTTGTGTGATTCTGTTTCCTTTTGTTCCTACAGTATTCATGTTTATGACTCAGTTCTCATGACAGGATGCTGGGTATCTGGTTGCTCTATAAATACCCACAGTAGAAGTCATGTTTTTCTTCTGTATAGGAAGTATAAAGGATATTATTACATGGTACAACACATCATGTAATTACTTTGTTTGCAAACTTTACAGACATGACCTAAAGGCAGTGAAAGAAGAGGAAATGGTCTGCTAAAAGAGAGGCATGACTGATAAAAAATAATCCCTCTAAATTATGGCAAAGACTCGCTTTTCTTTCCTAGGGTTTGGTCTGTCTGCTGAAGTGGGCTGCAGTTTTTGGCTGGACTGAGCCATGTTCTACAGAAAGGTCTGCCCAGTACAGTGGATGCTCTCCTGTGAAATATATATAAAAAAAAAAAAAAACGAGGGATGAGAGGGGAAGGTGTGTGCAGCAGATGTGCAGGGTTATAAATTGACAGGATGTTTATCAGGAATGCTGTAGGGTGACCCCTGCCCCCCGTAGCCACTCCATAACAGACCAGTGATGATGCGGTTAAAATACATTACACTCTGGTGGCCCCTTAACTCTCCCTGTCAAACTGAATGTGGTGGGTTATAGTAGAATACTAAACCTCTCATTAACCTTATATAGACTGTCTTATTATTCTAAACTAACAAGATGAGTTGGATTGTTGCCTTTGTCATTTCAAATTTTATATCCCACAAATTATCTGAACCTATTTTAATGGAATAGTTAGACATTGTTGGGGAACTTTGCTTATTTGCTGGGAATGGGAGGAGAAAATTGTTGGCTCCTTTCATGCGTGGAAAATATATAGCTAAGCTATGGTCAGCAGGTGGTTAGCTTAGCTTAGCATATTTTACCGCAGAAACAAAAAACAGCTTGCTCTGTCCAGTCTATGGCTCTGTCTGAGGGTAAGAAAATCCTACCTGTCAGCACACCTAAAGCTCACACTTTATATTGGATATTGTTTGTTTACTTGCACGAAACCAAAGGAAAACAACATATTGTAGTTTTACAGATTTTATTTGGTGGTACACCGAGTTCCTAGACTCTCAGCTGGTTACCTAGCAACCTAAGAGAACTCATTTTGCACACAACACTATCCACTATAAAACTGCAAAGCATCTATTTTACACTTTGGTCAAAATATACTATATAACAAAAGACAACCAAATTACCAGCAGCGCCACTGGTAAGAAAGAAATAGTGAACACTTCCTGTCAATTAAGTGGGCGTGGTCGTGACTGCTTGTGTCAAAACATATGACAAACAACACAACACCGGCTTCTGGATTTGGAAAAATTGATTTGATATTTATGTCGGTGACAATGGGGCAACAGCATCGGTCATAGTCTGTGATCACGTTCACTTCTCTCACTGGGACGAACAGACTCATTCTCCTATAGGTGCGGGGAAGTGGCGAAACCCATGTGACACAGTTACAGGAAATGATTGTAAGTGCGCCGTCTCCTTTCTCAACTGTCGTCTCTGCTTTCAATCAATTTTCTCATCCACCTAGCGTTAACTCTTGGTAAAAAAAAGACAATAGGCAATTTTACCCAAATGTCGAACTATTCATTGAGGTCACAAGAAATCAGTTTCATTTGAATTGACATCCCCGGTCTTCTGGCAAGTGGATTCAGGAGGATAACTAATACAAAGTGAGGTGATTAAGGCCCACATGTTACTGTTTCCCGAGAACAAGTAAGACCCACTCAGAGAGGTGCAAATGCTCATTAACAGACGCGTGTGTGAATACACATAACAAACCCAGGAAATCCTTCTTTGCATATCAGTCAATTGTTCACTGGGAAGACAGCCTTCACTTTTGTTTGCATGGGGGTGGAAGGAGAGGAGGAGGGAGTAAAGGAGGGGGTGTTCCTTCTTGTCTCCTCCTCCACAACCACCAGGCCTATATGTGAAGAAAAAAAAAAACTTGACCAGCCCCCTTTCCATTCCCATGGATCGTATTACTGGAGACTCCAGCTCCGAGACATCTGCTCCGCTACTAACAACGGAGCGCGTCCCCGCGTCCAAGACCTGCGACCGATCCCGTCTCCCGTGGTGCCCCCTCCTCCTCTTGCTCTCTTCCCCAGAACTATGATCACTCCGTTATTTGCTGTGGTCATGAGGAGCCACACTGCCCTCCACGTTTCCCGGCTGTAGTTCAACACAGCCAAAAGCGCGCCCCTGCTCCATCACCCTCCCTCCTTGCGTCCGAGAGACGAGTAGCGGCGGCGGCGGCGGAGCGAGCAGCGGCCCCCGGTGCCATCGAGCAACACATTTCTTATTGTCTGTGCGCTCCGCAGGCTGCTGGCTGTGGGCTTAGCGGTTCGCATCCTCTCCGCTGCGGGCTACATTGTTGTAGGGGAGGACAACGAAGGGCGGATGAACAAAACAAAGATCTCCATGTCCGCTGTTTTAATAACGTTTCACCAGTCGGATATTTAACCTGATTTTTTTGTCTTTCTACGAGCTTTTTGTTTTGTTTTTGGCACCATGGAGTCGGTGGAGAAGGAGTGTGGAGCGCTGGGTGGATTATTCCAGGCCATCGTGAACGACATGAAGGTAACACACACACAAACACACAAATATATATATATTAAAGTAGACAGGGGATTGTATGTGACCTTTGTGGCTGCACGGTGGCTGATCAGACGCATATTTTTTTTTACTGCCTTTGTCTCTTTCACCGGGTGCTCCCCCACTGGAAACACCGCTGCAGGACAAATTGAGAGATGAAACATGTTTCTCTTTGTGTTATTAGCATAATGTGCAGCAGGTCTGTCAGGGTCCTAGCCACATTTAACAGTAGTTCAGCCGGCGTGTCAATCTGTGTGCCATATACTAACTGCTTGCATGGAAGTATTGGTAGAGTAAAATGTTTATTTTGTTCTGTTAAGTGTTTTGGGGCTCATGTGTTTGGTCCAGGGGTCAAAACCTAGCCACATCATCAACATCAAGAGAGTCAGGTTAATCGAGAATTCCCTTCACTTTGAATAGAAAAATCAGTGGACAAGAAGAAGAAAATTACAATCGAAAGTAGCAGATAATTTACATTTTATGCAGTTATCACAGTACAAATGTTCTGGGTTGCGATCTGACCTCAAGCAACTGTTCCTCCTTCCTCCCAGCCTCCAAGGTTTTCTAGATTAAATGACAGGCATGGAAGGATGCTCTGATAGAAAATAACCAGCTCCATCACCTCAACCTCCTGGACAGAAACAGGCATGAAAGGTTATTGATTGTGCTTCCTGATGCTTGGCCTTGTGGCAGGAAATCACTACTTTACCAATAAGCAGTTTAATACACATTTGACCCACGCCTTACCACAGAATAGACTTCTGTTTCACCCTGTTTGTGAAAAACACGAGTTCTCCACCATTCAAGGCAGTTTAAACAAATTTCTTATGCAGGAACTAGATGTCTCCCATTATCTATCACTCAACATGCAAGTGAGTGTTTTTGTGTGTGTGTGTGTGTGTGTGTGTGTGTGTGTGTGTGTGTGTTGGGGGAGGGGTCAGGTCAAGGAAGTTGAATCAGGGTGGTCTGTTGTTGTTCACCACAACAGATGGAAAGTGTGAACGTATTCATCTGGCCTGGAAGCAGCTCCCAGTCTTCTCGTTGTGGAGGACGCTTTCCGTCCAAAGTGTTGATAACGGCGAATAAGTCAAGAATCGGGCGCCACTTTCCACCTAACAGATTTCTTATTGATCACAGGGTCACAGGAGCATGGTGCCGTTGGACAGACTATTTATGGACCCTCGTTCGTCAGGCTCCAATGAAATCAGCTCTCAGCTATTGGCAGCCCCAGTTGGGCTTCATATATTTCCCCTTTTGTGTTGCGCTCATGCCAGGGTCAGAGAGAGAGAGAGAGAGAGAGAGAGAGAGAGAGAGAGAGACAGGAGCTCTTAGAAAAGGCAGTCTGTGTATTGATAAGCAGCGCAGATGAATGAAGCTGAAGCCCTGAGTCAGCACAGTGTTGATGTCCACTGTCTGAGACAGACATCTGACCTCATTCCTGCCGCCTGGCTGGGCCACGCAAGCCTGTCAGACTAGCTTTACCCCCCGGGAGCAACGCAACAGCACGGCTTTCCTGTGCTGATCTCACTGATTGTAAAACAATGTTACAGTATAGTGTACAACTACCTATATGATACAAGTACAGTACACACACACACACAGCCTCCTGTGGACTGTACTGTGCTGTTACAAGCAGCACCTGTTGGTTATATAACTGTTTGATGAAGCTACAGGAAAAGAAGTAAAAGAGTAGGAGTTGGTGATACAGGAGGTGTGGGGTGAGATGATATGAAATAAAATGATTCAGTTGGATTAAATCACCAGCCAAGAATTAGATCAGCAATGGAGTTGGGTAGATGTGAAAGCAAAAAATGTCCTTGCCAACTCCAAGGATGATAGTTTTGATCTCACCCTCCAGTATGAATGACAAGGCGTGGGAGGAAGAGCCTTTCTCTCCTTCCTTCCCTCTTTTCACCCATCCTCACCTCCCTGGGCGCTGCCCCCCCCCCCCCCCCCCCCCCAGCTCTGTATGTAGTTCTCTATGCCCGCTTCTTCACCCCCCTCCCTCAGCTGTCTTGGCAGCGCATCCCTCCTGCTCTGGGAGTCACAGGCCACACAAGCTAATTAGACACCTGTTGGAGTCAAGTGCAGACAGCGAGGCAGGGAGGAGGTTCATGGCAAACATTTTTGTTAGGGATGATGGCTCCTAAATCACCTGTGAAGGCTGAGGCTTTATCCGAGCTCGAGAATGTGGGAGTTAAACGCGGTCATTGCTACAATGGAAGTTATACCAGAAGTGATGAAAAGCAAGACTGTTTCCAGATTGCATGCTGACTATATATAGCCAGAATGTGTGGCCTCTTTCGGTTCCTCTCCATCAAAGAGGCGCATAGGGGTTATGCCCTTCCTGTCCTTTCACCAGGGCTCAAGCTCTTGCTCTAATGGGATCGAGTCCTGAATGTGTTTTATGTTAGACTTCTGCTCTTATAGCTCAAGGCAGCGTGGGATGATCCTGGGGTAAATGTAATCCAGATTTTTCAAAGACCAGCTATAGTACCTGCCCTGTGCATGTAAACGCTCACAATATGAGAGCTTACCCAGATCATACATGTGAACCACACCAAAAATATATGCACAAAGTATACATATACCTGCTCACAGCAACTTGCAAGAGGAGGGTGTGCAGGTTGATTGAGGATAACAATAACATAAGTGTGCACCGTTAAATCACATCAGAGTACAGAGCTCATACACCAACCTGTTTCTAACCATGGGGGGAAGAAGCCAAGCTCTTTGAGTCATTGTAGCCATATATGGATTTCAGTATCTGGTCAGTGTAAATAAAGAAGGAAAAGTGTTTGCAATGAATAAATCTGACATTGAAATTTAAACAAGCTGTTCTATCAAGATGGAGAGAACATTATGTATTCTTAAATCTGTATGCATTCACTGGTTTGTGTGTGTGTGTGTGTTTGAGAGGAGGATGTCTGTGTGCTTAAATGTCCTTGGCGAGATATTTATTTGACTCATTTCTTTTCCCTTTTCTTATCAGAGCTCTTACCCTGTGTGGGAAGACTTCAGTGCCAAGGCCACAAAACTGCACTCTCAACTCAGGTGAGAAGTAGTCCCAATGAACGATATAAACCTCAGTGACAAGATACTTGTGCAACATTTGCAGCCAGATTTATGCAGTCATGGTGCAGTGAACATGTGCCAATGTATTTACAGGACCACAATTCTGGCAGCAGTGGCCTTTTTAGATGCCTTTCAGAAGGTGGCAGACATGGCCACCAACTCTAGAGGTAAGAGGGATGTTTTTCAATTAATTCAAGGTCACACGCTGTGAAAGAGCTGGTGGGGGTGGGGGTGGGGGGGGCACTACCTTTTTTTGGGAAGTTCGATTTGTTGTCTTCACGGGGTGTTGCACAGTGATTGTTTGGGGCTGGGTTAGAGAAGTGAAAATCTGATCTTATTGTTTCTTTGGTCTTAATGAGGTCTGCTGATCTGCTTTGTCACCCTGCTGGCCAGAGAGGCAGCCGATTAACACAGATTTCTTTTGAGTTGATCGTCGAGAGCAGTATGTAGGTCAAAAAAACCCTGCAAACCCAGACGAGCGTGCAAAGGCTCCTGACACATGCACAAACACAATCACACAGAATAGAGGCACACACACACACACACACACACACACACACACAGATATTCAAAGGATGACAGCTGGTAGCTGGCCACCTGACCTTACAGGTCACATGCCACCATGCTTTGAAACAGTTTGTACCAGCACAACCCCTCACTGACCACTGACTGCTGGTGAAAATAACTGAAGAGGCATTTCTTCGACAGTGTTCACACATTGTCACCAGTTTCACTCCTATAGCCTCTCCAGTAACAGTGGAAGTTTATTGCCTCGGCGATACATCAGGTTTCGTTAAATGATTCCCGATGTGAGTGCACGTGCACTGCGGGATGAAATGAGGTAGACTAGGGTCAGCCTGCTAGCCGCTAGCAGCTGCCAGCCTGCTTCAATAAAGCAGAGGTATGGAGGATGGCAGGGCAGGACTTCAAAGCGGAGGTGTGTCTGCAGTAAAAGTAGGGAAAACAGCAGAATGATAGATGGTCCAGAGAGAGAGAGATGAGAGAGAGAGGGATGAGAAAGATGGTCGAATTGAGTTTTACAGCTATAGATGCATAAAATCCCCGTAAGTGTGTCACTCACACGCCCGCTCACTCTTCTGCTACTCTCCCAGGGACATTAACTTTAGGATTAATGTCATCCTTCTCAGGCCACTGACTATATGAGGGATGGAGGGAACGCTTTGAGACGACAGACTTTTAAACAATTAAAGAGGAACTAATGAAACATGGCTTAGTATAGTGCTGAGTAGTTGATGGACAGAACATTTTTTATCATACAAAAATATCAAATATTTGATGGTTTTAACATGTCAAATGTCAAGTTTTTATGTTTTCATCTATATTTATGTGATTTGTAAATCAAAGTATTTTTGTGTTTTCCCATGGTGCTCTTAACCAACGTAACATTTCAATCCCATTTCTCCTGTGGGAGCTGTGTTGGTCTCCTCGTGTGCTCCAAACCCTAGCAATTAATTTGGCAGGAGGAATGTCGATATTTACTTGACCTGGCTTGTGGTGGCCTGGAATAACCTTTGAACCCCAGGCTGCAGGTCCCATAGACATAGTTTAGGCAAATTTACCCTCCTGGCAGCTGCAATAGTAAACGTTATTATCCCAAAATATATTGGCATCCAGATGTTCCTCTCTCTCTCAAACTCAAGACTGTTCAGGAAACAGCGGTAGATAAATAGAATTCTGAGATTACTTGCTCAACAAGTCTCTGCTTATGTCTCTGTGGCTGTTTCTCTCCCTCTCCTTCTGTCTGTCTCCCTTCACGTGTGTGTGTGTGTCTGTCTGCCTGCAGCGATCATGTTCGCCTCAGCGTCTGCACAGCCATATAGGGCTGATTGCACCACAGGGGGAGGGAGGGGGGGGGGGCGCCTTGGCTATAAACTGTTGGCCGTCATCACTGTCACCCCGATTCCCCTCTCGTGTTTGGGGACGAGCTGCAGCTGCTGGCACAGCTGGAGGTTTCATCGCGTTCTTCTTCTCCTTCCTTTAATCTACCTTTGACACACTCACCCCGTCACCCCTTTAACTCCGACACACACTCTCCAGACTGTAGACGTTTCCCTGCCAAGGAAAGCAACATTTCCTCTCATTCAGTGCCTCTAGATGAATCCAGGGAGAGAGGGCAGTGAATGAAAGAGGATTTCCTGTCCTGACGTTTGTCTTGTCTTTAACTGGGCGGGCAGATTTTCATATATATATATACCCATAATAACCGCATCATATTTGAGATCGTCCCCTCTGTTTCCACCTTCGTACCGCCTCCTCTCTGTGTCTGCATGTTCATGTGTCAGAGTGCCTTGGTCTGCGTTCCTGTCCAGGCTCCTTCTCGCCCATGTTGTCCGCTTTTAGAGTTTATGGTCACGGTCGTGGCGTCAGCATCTGTGTTTTATGTAGCAGCTGGGGGAGTCGGCTGCCAGGCGTTTTGGCACTGTGTCTGACAGCGCTGTTTCTCTAAGCTGTGTTGATGGATCTGTGTCTAAAGGCACGTCTGTCTCCCTGAGCTGGCGGCTCGCATCTGGGTTCAATAGTGGTCCGCCAACCACAAAGTCTATATTAGATGGATGTATTTGGAGAATTTTAGCCCCTTTTAAAGATAAATGTTTGACGTTTCAACACCCATCTTTCCTGGGACTTAGCTTGAGGCCCTGCAACTCTCTGGAATGTTTTTATTGTTAGATTGGTCAGTCTAATGGTTTTTGGTGTGTTGTCTAGACCAGTTTAGTCGTTTTATATGAAATTGTTGTGTGATGTATTTAAAAGGACCGGACTTATCTGGAGAATAGCAGGCTCTGTGTTTGGTGTTTTGTTGTTGCTAGGCTGGATGACATGTGTTTTAGTGGAAGGTTGACTTCATTTCTTTCCATTTTTGGTCATGGTTGAACTGGATACAGGTCAAAGAGCCGGTAGTTCAGGGCTAACGTTCCATCATGGTATGAGATACAGGCTCTATGTTTTTTTCGGAGAGCGAGGTGAGTCTAGTGAGGGGTGGGTTGGCCTGGGTGTGGGGGTTGTGGTTGCAGTGGGATTTCCACAGCTCTGGGTATCCAGGCTAGGCAGAGGCGTTTAGCTAATCCTCTTAGCCCCACTCTGTAACACACAGACACAGACTGCCTTCCCTTCCCTTCCTGATCAGCCACCCCCAGCTTTAAAAATTCACACTCTGGGATCACCGGCCAGACTGCGATGCACTGCAAGTTTGTGTTCAACAAAGACCGAACCTTCCTCTCTTTACATCTGTGCGCCAGAGACTGTAGAGTAAACACACCATTGCACTCGCTCATAATGTTCCAGTGGGTCATTGCAAGCCCTCGCTGTCTGTCTCTCGTTCTTTTCTTTCTTACTCATACAGTCTATGCTCAGTGGAGATATGGAGGTACTAGTAGATCAGTGTGTCAGCGAAGCAGTAATCTGCTTGGCCGCTGTGCTTCTCGGGGTTGGCAGATGGGATGGATATCCTTACCCGCCATCTGGACAGCCTGGCATGGACGAGATGCGGCCGTGGCCTTGTGTAGAGCGAGATCAGGGGATTACTGTCCTCTGCGCTATCCCAGCAGCGTAGCTATTTTTACGGACATGTCAAATAATGAGAGTGTGCCCATGTGACCAGCACTGACATCCATCAAGCTTGGCATTTCATGTTCAAGCCTCATATGGGCCTGGGAGGTGAGCTCTGCATCTTATGCTGGTTTGAAAATGGATTTTGATTCTTTTAGACTGGACATGCAGTACATGTACATTCAGCCACGCCGATGAATGCACTAGCCATTCTGCTGATTGTATATGCTGCGCTCTTGAGGTATTTCATGACCTCCAGCCATCAGGTCACATTAAGTATCGACGAGAGCCTCTTATTTCTCCTTCAGCTGTCTACCTCGTGTGTCAGACCGAGCTGAACAGTTCCAAACCTCCTTCCTCTCTCTCTCTCTGGAGTTTGAGGGCTTCAACCTCAAAACTCAATGTGGTCGTCCCACAAATGAATGTTTTCCAGCTATTATAATGACTACATGCAAAAAGCAAAGGGTGAAGTGGCTGGAACAATGATGTGAAGAACAGATGAAAAGAGGGGGAGTAATGATGGCAGTGAAAACAAATCTTTTGGAGCTGCGTAACTTTCATTCTGAGGAATGAATACCAAACTAAGTAGACAAACATGAGACCTGAGAGGAACAGTGTGTTCAGCTATATCCTGAACACGGAGTCGGCGTGGAAGGGAGCTGGAGAGGGGAGGGAAAATACACGAGAGAGAGAGAGAAAGAGAGAGAGAGAGCTTGATAGAGGAATGTAAGGGAGGATATTAAAGGAGGGAATGAAAAGGACACGCGCATAGTTTTAATCAAATGAGGTGGCTGATTGAAAACAGTTGGAGAAATTTGCTGAGAATAGAATTTACTTGTGTTGACTTCACCATTTTTTTTTTTTAATGTGCTGCTTTTTTTTTTTTTTTTTTTTTTCCACATTTTGCCATTGTAGTGACACAAGCAAAGTCTTCTGTTTGTGAGCCAGTCTACCAGACGGTCATGATCCCCTGAGGTTGAATCCCTTTGACTTTCTCAAGCTATTTGTAAGTTTTGATATTGCTACATCGCCAGCATAAGCATTAACAGCTGCTTACTTACAAGTCTAGAAGAAATGTTGCAAGCTCAGCATCAAACTTCCTTTTTACTCACCAAGAGCTGTCTTCAGAGGTGGAAAGCAACACCAGTGTTAACTCTTTTCTCTCGCACGTCTTTTCTTCTACTGACGTTAGCACCGTAACCAGCTAGCCCCGGCATGTCTCGTCACTCTCCGATAGCGACTCACTGTAGCCTCCAATCTGCCTTAAGATTATAAGAAAAGGATTCAGTGTGAAAACAGGTGGAGTTATGTTTTAAAGTTTAGGTGGACTAGTAAGAGAGACTTGATGAAGGTCACAGAAAAACTCATTGTTTTGAGAGTAATGAAAATTTTAGTCAGCTAACTAAAATTTGACGTCAAGGTTCTTAAGCATACACCAAGCTCAGTGCAGAGGAGAATGGAGACTGACCTGACGATAATAGACTTCCCCCAAGGTTAACTTAAGACTCAGAGGCTACAGGTGGAGATAGAGCTTATTAAATGCCTTATGAGCAGCAGCAACAGCACCCAGCAGTGCTGTCAGCATTGTTTGGAGGGTTGTTCGCAAATGAGCCGTGCAGCATTAACTTTGGCCGAGTAAAAGAGTGGGAAGTGCATTGTCAGCTGAGATAAAGACAACCTTATTGCAAAGGGTGTAAAGCAGGGCAACCTACGAGTCATCTGATTGAACTGGCTCGCAGGCTTTGCTCTATTTAATACTGAGTCATTCACTGTTGCCTCAATGTCTGTCTATTTTTTTCCTATTTGGAGCTTGGATACATCTGGGGTCCTTTCCCTTAGCTGCAGGTGAAGACAATCCCCTGTGGATCTTCTGTTCTTTCCATTAATTGCATGATACATTGCTTCTCTCCTTCCCTGTGTGTTACATTTTCCCGTTTTCTCTCTCTGTGTCCCTTTTTCATGTCCAACGAAAAAGCACATCTGGACAAGAGGCGCTGTTTATTTTTAGCAGCATTTATGTCCCTGAACAGGAAGCTCCTCCAGCAGCAAAATAAAACTTCCTCCTTGTTCTCCCACTCCTCCTTTAGTCTCATCGTAATGCTCTCCAGAACATGTTTACACCACATCAGGACACACTGAGCTCTGTCTGCATCTGTGGGTGTTTCTGGTTGAGAGGTGAAACTTGCCGTGCGTACTGTCTGGCCAGCCTACAATGGGATGAGTGTGTGTGTGTGTGTGTGTTTGACTGTGTGTGTGTTGGACTAAAACAATTGATCTTGAGGCTGTTTCCTCTGCCTTTCATTAGTATTGTTTCTGGTAAGAAGAGACATTGTAAGGAAGTGACACAAAAGGCTTTGAATACTGTTTTGATAGCTACTGCAGACACATATATGTTCACTCAAAAACATTCTCACATTTGTGTAGGGTCGGGGTTATTCCCAGCTTCTCAAATGTGTGAGTGTGCTACTTTTCTTGGTTTTATTGCATTGTAAAATAAATATCTTTGGATTTTGGACTGTAGCTGGGACAAAACAAGTAAGTTGAAAGTGTCACCTTGAGAAATTGTGTTGAAGTTGTGGCTGTTTACACTATTTTCTGACATTTTATAGACAAAACAAATAATCAGTTTAGTCAAGAATATGATTGACAGATTCATGGATGAAAATAATAATTAATTGCAGATTTATGTACATTCATATTTACAAAAGAATCCTATTAACCTGCACAAACCTCTACATCCACATCTTTGTTCTTTCTTGGATGGAGTGCCATGTCTAAAAAAACAGAACCCTAATGTTCTGTTTGGGGTCCAGGAGGTCCTAGGCTCAAAAAAGAAAAGAAAAAATTACTTCATTGTTTTATCAGTTTCAAACTTAAGGACCTCTCACTTATCTCACTTCATAACAGTTGCTTTAATTAAGTTTTGAAAGTGTTTTGAAACTGAAAAACTATTGTTTAAATGTCTGAAATAACTGTTTCACTCTTACAAAGTTTGCAGTGTAATGTTTTCAGTGTTGCAGACACTCAACACACTCCTTTCGGAAGTTCATGACTTACCTTACCATTGTTAAGTCTCATTGAACTGAAGGAATATAAACACAGATGAATGCTTCTTGTCATTTCAGTATGAAACCCCTTTCTCAAAATATATATTGTGCTTTGTTTACAGAGTAGAATACCCTTTTCACCCCAGTCTTTCATTTTGCACATTGAGCTTATGAAATATTAACATAAAAACCAAGTGAAACAGACTTTTACTTTGCATTACAGCCACGAACCAAGAATATTTCTGCAGAGTTTCTCGAAAGACTCGCACACTGTCTGTGTCTGTCATCCAGTATTTATGTAACTTTGCTTAGATCTGTAACTCTGTTGCTGCGGGCGTACAGCACTGTAGTCTTGTTCCACAATCAATGTCCGCACGTGGCTGTTTTATCCGTCACTCTTCCCTCCATCAGAAGCTATTGCTCCCTTACCAGCAGACACATGGGGGTGCTTCTTTATTAATAATACTGTCTGTTTCGACTGAGCTACACCAGCAGAACCCCAGCTGTGCTTTGAAGCAAATGTTTGATGATGTGAATGTATGATGTTCTGAAGTTTTTGAATTCAGAAATCTCAGCTGAGATCTCGTTTAGTTAAAATCAAGGTAATTCTCCCTCATTCTCTTTTTTTTTTTGTTTCTTCTCTTTGCTGAATAAAATGTTTGTTTGATGTTTTGGCTTCACTGAAGGACATAAACACACAAGCTACATGGAGATTTTGTTGATACTGGAAAACATTACATCAACCAACTCTTCCTACGTACTCTTACTCTTCATCCGTCAGAGATTATAGATATATTTACTGGGCCAAAGTGAGAGACTTTGTGCTGGCAGTGACTGCTACACCTGCAGCAGCCGGCTAACACTTCCTCTGCCCCGTGACTGACCAAACCCAGCCGGCACCTCGGCAATGTGTACCCTCTTTCATCCTCCCCTCTCACCCCACAGCCCTTTTCATCCATCAGTGGCCTCCGCTGTGTCCCTGCCAGTTCACATTCTGTAGCACTTAAAAGGGATGAGGGAGGGTAAAGGCAGGGGGCTTAACTGTCTGTGCCAGCCACAGTCGGCTCCGTGGCCAAGGTGCCAGCGTGAGGAATAATTGTTGTCTCACGGACGATGGAATTTCCTCAGCTCAGCTCTCTGTATGAGGGTGTAGCGAAAAAACACAGGGACTTCATATTCCTGGAAGTGTAACCATGAGGATGTTCTGTACCTTTTTGCTCCACATCCCACACAAACATGCTTTATTGACACAGGAAGCAGCCCCTACTCCACTCAGGAGAACTGTATTCAGCTTGCGAACCGGCAGCAGAATCTCACTCCAGCTCGGTAGTCCTGAGTGCAAATGAAATCTGAGCTGATCTGCAGGGTTGTGATGCTGAGAGAGAGTGAGAGAGAGAGAGAGAGAGCGAGAGATAGTTGAGCTAAGCTCCTATGTTGAAGACATCAGGGAATGAGGCCCGTGGCAGTTTAGCTCCTGGCTCCCGGCTCCTGGCAGGAGAGTTCCCTATAAAGCAGGCCTATTAAAACGCTCCTCCTTCCCCGAGGAATCAGGGGAGTTAATCAGAACCAGAGCTCTGGATGGAACCACTCACTAAACGCTTAGACCACACTGTGCTGGTCCTGGATACTGGAGCTTAAGGTTCCCACCAAAACCAACAGCGGGGGCTTGACCTTCCCACCAACAATCCCATGTACTCCTCGACATGCACAAGCAGATCTGATGGCAATTTTTATTTATGTTTGAATCAGGCGCCAACAGCATCAGAGACATGCACAGCAATGCTGTTATAATTAACCACACATTGCTGCACTGTTCAGTTGCTCCAAGTTATTTGCTCCATGTCTTCAGATATACGGCTGGGTTGCATAAAGGCTCTCTTCCATCCTGGTCTGTGTTTTGCTTCATTCATGCATGTGTGGGTGTTTGCTGTGAGGTCGGCCCTGCTCCCCTTAAAGCCCCAGGGGTCCACGCCTGCTAAATAATCACTTTCCCATTTCCTACACAATGTTAGCCAGGTTCCAAGCTGCTGCAAGGGCAAGTATCAGTCGATCTAGATGCAGAGATAGAGTTGAGTGGATTTTATTTATGCAGCCCAGAATCACAAATCACCTTTATCATGGGGGAAAAAAGGAGGAGACCTCAGTAAGGGTGACAAAAAAGGCAACAACTTGTCTTTCAAGTCAGTCTTAACCCTCTTTCCAGCTTGTATGTGTTTGTCACATGTCTGTGTACATGCAGGTTGTTGAGGGAGTAAATCACTGCGTCCCTGTCCGTCCGGTTGAGGCCAGAGGCCAGCAGGGCTCTTGGACATGGGCAGGAAGCCTCTGGACCTCCCCAGGATGTAGCTGTCAGCTGATCCCCCTCTGGGAGGGGAAGGAGGAGAGGAGGAGACGGGAGGGAAATTGGCAGGTGTGGATGGGACAGGAGAGTGGGGGTTGAGGGCTCTCTCTGGCTTGACAGTGACATTGAGAAAGTCTGTTAGAGAGATAAAAGAGCCAACATTACTCTCTCTCGCTCTCTCTCTCTCTCACTCCCTCCCGTCTCTGTTAGACACCCCCACCCCCCACCCCCCCCAATCCTGCACATTTACCCTGCAAGAGCTGATTTGCAGCTGTGCATGCCTCCTGTAATGCTTTTAAGAGATGCATAACCTGTGGATACGTGTTCTGTGTGCGTGTTTGCATTTCTGATTCTGTCTTTACACTTGGTTTTATGAAGCACTGAATCAGTGCCAATAGAAGCTCTTCTACGACAGATACTCAACACCAATCCTTTAAAGATGGAGACTTCTTTGGCTATTTATAGCAAGAGCTCAGAGTATAGGTTCCACATGTTACTTCAATCACTTCCTGCTGGTGTTGAATGCCTCTGTGCGATACAGCTGGATGACCTTTCATCTCTCAACCCTAGAACAGCGATGCACACACAGGACAACCTTCCCTTCCTCTCCCCAGCGCACAAACACACTCAAGTTGTTCTACATCTGCCTGTCAAAAATGTCTCTCTGAGATGGAGTCCAGAGCCGCAGCTGATTGTCTTTGAACTAGTGCAACAGTCAGTGAAGTTGACAGCCAAGTGTTGGCGTGAAATGGTCTTTGTCTCACAGTGTGACGTGATATCGACTGGAGACAGTAACCTAGTTTCTTTATATGATAGCTGGAAAAGAGCACAGATCTCACCGGGCAACCATCTGGAGCTTTTCTTACACAGTGTCTGATTTCAGACCTGTTATGTCGGTCATGTTTTTCTTTCTGTTTTATTCTGTGTATCGCTCTTTGTTTTTGCAGTGCAGGTTCGAGCCAGTTTTTCTCTCTCTCTCTCTCTCTCTCTCTCTCTCTCTCTCTCTCTCTCTCTCTCTCTCTCTCTCTCTCTCTCTCTCTCTCTCTCTCTCTCTCTCTCTCTCTCTCTCTCTCTCTCTCTCTCTCTCTCTCTCTCTCTGTCCGCCCTGCATGAATGGTGTTTAGGAAACAGAGAGAACAGGAAAGGCAGAGCAGGCAGGGAAGAATAGAGGGATATCCCCTTACAGGGTTCCCTCCTTTTTCCTCCAGGATAGAGGGGGTGAGAACTTTGGAAAAGGGGGGGGGGGGGGTAAATCACACCACCTGTCCAATCACACAGAGACACACACAGAGAGACACACACACACACACACACACACATACATACACACACACACACACACACACGGACACACATGCATGCCTCCACTCTGTGAGGCCTGTCTGCCATCTGAGAGATGTCCTCTCTCTTTCCCTGTGTGTGTGTGTGTGTGTGTGTGTGTGTGTGTGTGTGTGTGTGTGTGTGTGTGTGTTTGTGTTTGTGTGTGTGGTTAGAGACCCTCAGATTAGCCCTATGTGGCCCAGATTACAACCGGATCAGTGCTGCCATATATTACACCGGCCTGCGAACTATCAGGGAGACAGTGGGCCAGCCTGGGCTTTAGGGGCTTAAGACCCCATTTAATTACACTTCAGCAGAGAGGAAAAGTACAGTAACCAATTCACACGAGCTGGTGTTTACACGGTGGCGAGCATCATGTGATGATCTTGAAGTGTCAAAAGGAAAAATGCACAATTTTGGCAAGAAGAAAGGAGGGAGTGTAGGGTTTCAGTTTGCAGGCACTGTGTCACTTTTGCTTTCCCCAAACAAATATGACATTTATGGGCTCTGCAGTCCATTACAGTCCGCACTTGTCCACCTAGTGGCTGCAGCTGGAGACGCCTCTCCAGCAAGGAAAAAAGACGACAGATAAATTCATCTGACAGTAGAGAATTAGACCTTTTCAAAATGCTCTCCTGATAGGTTGTCTCTCCTCTTTGAATATCATATTCTTCTAGGCCAAGAGGCAAATCTGTGATATGTAAAGCTAAGCTCTTATATTGTAAGTGACAATTTGTTTTTTCGTACTGTTTTTCTAAGGTGCCACCAGGGACATTGGCTCAGCTCTGACAAGGATGTGTATGAGACACCGCAGCATTGAGGCAAAATTACGCCACTTCACAAAGTAAGCTGTGTTTTCTTCTTCTCCTCCACAGTCATTTTCTATGCTCCCATTTTTGTTGGCCTTCCTCTCATCCTGCCACTCTTTGCTGAGTGTTTTTGTGTCATGGAAATAAAACTATTATGTCCCTCGCTCTCTCACTGTCTGCTGTCATGTTCTTTCACCTTGTCGCTGTAGTGCTCTCATGGAAGGTCTGGTTACGCCACTTCAGGACAGGATAGAGGAATGGAAGAAAACAGCTAATCAGCTGGACAAAGACCATGCCAAAGGTAAACAACCAGCAAACACAAATGACATACCACTTTCCAAGTGTTCGCAGAAGTTTGGACCCCACTGTACACTCTTTTTTTTTTTTTTTAAGCAATGTATATCGGACAGAAATTGATACGCCTTTTGGCTTTGGCTTTGACTTGTTCTCCACAGAATATAAGCGCTCTCGTCAGGAAATTAAAAGGAAGTCGTTAGACACCATAAAACTCCAAAAAAAAGCAAGAAAAGGTAAGACAATCTTTCAAGACCTTGTTGACTAACAGACCAGCGACAAAACTCTATTAACATTTTACTTCTGATATTCACAAAGTCAGATTGGCTGCTGGTCCCTGGTCTGTTCCAATGTTTCAGATTGAACTGGTGCCATCTACAGTGTAGAGCTGGATATGACAACTCAATCAAATCAGAACGCCTGGCACAGTTTCAGAGGCTCCTCTCCAGCCTCGGATGATTTATCACTGCCCACCTTATAAATCAAAGAAATGTTCTTCTTTCCTGGCTGTGCATGCATCAGTCCCTGCTGCTGGTTGTAATTAAACTCCTATTTCCAAACAGAGCTTACACCAGTGGTATGGGCTAGTCATAAATAAGCAATGTGTCCTGATTTGATACAGCTAACACTGCCTGTTCTTCTGTCTCTCCTCCCCTTGCCTGTCCCTGCAACCCCTCCTCTGTTTGTTTCTGCCTATTTCCCCTGGCTGTAGAGCTTCTAGGTATGTCTGTTGTGCTTAGCCCCGAGTGCGATCTTCACGCGATTGTTTCAAAGTCATCATCATCATCTTTAGGGTGAAACTGCCAGTCAAACAAAACCCAGTACTGTCTTAGTAGATGTGGTTAAAAGAAAAATGCTTATTCACTTTGTTGATGAGCGTTACATGAGGAATTTGACGCCACTTTCATGTCTATAAGGTAGATATACTATCACTAGAAGCTGGTTAACCTAGCTTAGCACAAAGGCTGGAAACAGGGGGAACTACTTGCCTGGCTACCAGTACCTCTAAAGGTTCACTTATTTTCACACTGTATCTTGTTTGTTTGATCTGTACAAAAACATAAGCATAGAAACAGTGTTTCCCCCTGTTTCCAGTGTTTATACTATGCTATTCTAAGCTAAGTGGCTGCTGGTGGACAGACATGAGACAGGTATCCTCTCACCTAAATATCGGCAAGAAAGCAAATAAGCGTATTTCTCAAAATTTAGAACTATTCCTTTTAAAGAGAAACCTCAAGCAATGCACTCATTGTAAATATCCGGATTTCTAAGAATGTAAATAATACCCAGGAATAAGTGAATGGGCCCAGGTCAGAGTGTAAAAAGCACAGGTGTTAACATAACAATTGTCCTGTTCTAATCATGAGTCAGAATGTACAATGCCAGCACCCGGAAACTGAAGCAGCTAAATACAAAAAGCATTCATTCATTTTATTTTTTGCACACATACAGTTCACCTGACTTCTTTCAAATATACCTCCTCCATTTTCTAAATGCATTTTAATAGAGTAGGAAACTGCCAATTTTATGGCATCCCATCATTCCTCTGGGTAATTAAATCTTGTCTTTGTCATCAACTGACACTTGGCTCCATGATGACAGCTAATTGTTCTACCGAAGACCTAAACTTCTCTTTCTAAGGACCTATTAGCCTAACTGGTGAGCTGTCATATCCTCATGGGCTTCTTCGTTTAATCTGTGACTTATTAAATGCAGGTCCGCTGAAAGATTAGCCAATTAAGCTGATAAGTATTACACATAAGGACAGTTGTAAGACAGATGTGCAATGTGTTGTCTGCTACAGACAACTAGAGCGCTCATGTGTTTGTGATCAAGGCAACATACAGTAGATATATATACATTTATGATATAGCCAGACACAAATTTGAATTTATTCACACGTATAGCTTATAACTTACTTATATTTTCAAGTTGCATGGTACATACAATGAGTGTACTGCTTGAGATTTAGCCAAAAATGCTAAGACACGGCAACGTTTAACTAGCAGTGTAAATCATGCAGTCAGAGCAACGAAGAACTGAGCATCTCAGTGGTCATCTCTATCTCATCCCTCCTCCATCCTTTCAACTGTCATCTAGTGTCATTGTGGTGTTGTAGTGTATCGCATTCATTTCGGGACCTCACCACCAGTGGCTTCGCGTCAACTCATGATTGACGACATGCTTCGGTGTCCTCTCATTCCCATGTACATGAACCATTTGAGTGTAATGTTTGTCAGTGCGTTGACCTCTACCACACAAGCAGTTTATCATTGTGTCTTCTAATCATGTCTCATTTTTTTTTTTTTCACTCTTTCCCTCCTCCCTGCACTGTGTACACTTTTCTTCCTTCATGTCACCATCCATAATTATCACCCTCCACTTTCCAATCTCTTTTCATTCCTCCTCCTCTCTTGTTTATCTTTACTCAACCCTCCTCACCCCTGTCCTCCCTCACTTCGTCCTCCCTCCCGTCATCGGTGCCCTCTGCCCCCCTTTGCTTTGCCTCGCGCAGGCCGGGGTAACCTGCGCCCCCAGCTGGACAGTGCCATGCAGGACGTCAGTGACTTGTACCTGCTGATGAAGGAGACGGAGAAGCAGGCAGTGCGCAGAGCCCTACTGGAGGAGAGGGGGCGTTACTGTACATTCATTAACCTCCTGCAGCCTGTGGTGGTGAGGAACATTTGGTCTTTGTACAGCTGAGAGTTATAGAAAATAAATATAAATAGCACCAATTATAAAATTATGTTTTACTAGGCTCGCTCTTGTTGTTAATGCGGTAGCTGTTTAATTCAATCCATCCTGTTTTTCTTCCTCCAGAATGTAGAGATTGCCATGCTGGGAGAGATAACACATTTACAACCCATCGTTGATGACCTCACTGTGTTGACTGAAGACCCACACAAGCTGCCACCAGCCAGTGAGCAGGTAACAGAGGTGTAACGCTTAAGATATTTCCTCTAATGCTGCTCATGCACTTATCATCCAACATTCCCAGAGCTGGTCAGGTTATTTGGATCATAATCAAATCTTCTGTAATTGCAGTCCAAGGCTGTGAAATGATGAGTCTGGTGATATTCTATATTTTTCTTATTATCAACAAAAAGATCCTAATAATAAGCATTTTCTGTGTATCCAGTGTCTGATACAACTTAGTGTCAAGTCTCAAAAACTAACGGTAGTTTATTTTTGAATCAATCTCTGATACAGCTACTTTGCCAGAGCAATAATGTGTATCACTCCATCACTGAAAATAGTCCCCAAATATATACTATTGACTCCTTCTTGAGAAATATTTGTTAAAAGCTACTGTGCCCAGGTATTTTAGGAAGTTATTTAGCCACTTCTACAAATGAAAGTATATGTTTGTTACCTGTCTGTAAGGATTTATGTTTTCAGCAGGAGCGAATGGGCTCCAGGCTGAGAGTAATAGATTGGCTGACGCAAATATTAAGAGACTAACTAATGCACTCTTGGTTTTGTCTTTTCATGACATTTGATGACAGTAGCAACATTATAGAATTCTGCCTTGTCCTTTTAAATTACAAAATAGTGCTAAGATGCATCACTGCCATTAGCCAGTTGTTGTTGTTGTTGTCTGATGCATTAAAGTATGTTTTTAGAGGTCTGAAGCTGAAAATGCTTGTTCTCGTGTGACTGTGTGTCTGCAAAATCTTTTATCTGCTCTTACTCTCTGTCTTAATCTTACACAACAATAGCCAATTCCATTATGTGTTTTTTTTCTTTTTCCCTTATCTTGTGTAAAAGCAATTTCGCCTGATGGCTGTTGTTGCCACTGCATCATCACAGTTTGGTTATGTGTTGTCGCAGGTGATCCGGGATTTGAAAGGATCTGACTATAGCTGGTCCTACCAGACCCCTCCCTCCTCCCCCAGCAGCACCGGTTCCAGGAAGAGCAGCATGTGCAGGTATATCCTTACACACCTTGTTGCTCTTTGTTGTCTGTTTAGTTTGATTAGTTTTGCGCCCTACGCTTATTGTGCAATGTGTTAATTACACTTTAAGATGTGATGCATATTGTGTGCTGTGTCAGATGTGTTGTTAATTAGTTTGTGGATTTAGTTTATGCTGGATCAAGGCTGTTTTGAACACCCTGGCATATTCCTGATTTTAGCCCACTCTGTACACATAGCAAAATGGAATGAAATATTAAAGGTCATCATGGAATACATGAGCATGGTGACCCCCCCACCCCCCCCACACACACACACACACACCACTCCCCCCCTCCCCTTGCCACACAGCCAGACTAGCATGTGACGTATCTTGCCAGCTTCACAGCTCTTGCAGATTTGCAGTTCTCAAGCTTCTTACACCCAGATTAGGTCCAAAGCTGTGAAACATCACAGCCTGAACCATGAGCCTGGACGAGAACCAACATCTACATATTTATAAGGCTAATGGCAATAGTTCAACAATTTATTTATAAATGTGGGTCAGAAGTCCATTCTCAGTGAGGAAATAAGCCATTCTTTACAAAAAAAAAAAACCTTTAATGTTAGAAGAATATCAAATCTTGTTGTCACAAATCCTCGTCTTGCTTAGTTGCTAACAGAACCTCCTTGATATTTCCACCAATTAACACTGCAGACTATATATAGTGTTCTGTATTTTCGGCCACTGACTATACAGTATGTTTGACTAATTTTAACACAAAAAATTAGAATAAAATAAAATTAGACTTTCCCATGAAAAACACATAACTCCCAAATGTCAGCTTTTTCTGGAACTTACAGAAACTTCAGTCTGGGCTTGACCGCTTCACATTTTTCCATTTATCTACTCAGTCTGAAAAGCTGTCACTGAATTTCCTCTGCATGTAGAGAAACATGACATGATTCAGTTGTTGGTAGAATATAAAAAACTCCCAAGATTGATGTTACAGGATTTTCCCACTACAGCAGTGATATAATGAAAAGAAGTCTCAAAGACTGGATGGAAGAAAAACAAGCTTACTGAACACAGAACACAAAAAAACACAGGACAGAGAAATCATATGAGGTTATTTAATTTGTCATGTTTAATTTGGCATTCCTCCTTAATCCTCATCCTAGAGGACAGTGATTACTTCAGATATAGTCCAGAGGGAGAGGGGGGGAAGGAAGTGTGAGAGAGGAAGGTGAGAAGTACAAGTTGCACATTTAAAATAGGGTGAGTGACAAAGAGAAGCAACGCTGAGTGAGAACGACAGAACAGGAGACGAAAAGAAGACATCTGTTAATATTCAGAGGGAAAGAAAAATCAAAGAAGGGATAACTTTTTTTGCTCTTTGATGCACCAAAATTAGAAGAATGGCGTCATTTAGAATTTTCATATAACACTGCCTTCATGTTCACAGCTTTTGTGATCAATTTTTCATCTAGCTCTTTCTGTGTTTGCCACAGCCTGCTCATAAATTCTCAGAAAAATAAGATAAAAACAAAATAAAGGAAGAAAATATGTGCTAGAATCTTGATCACGATCCTGTTTGTTGAGTTATATACTGATGTGATGTCCTGTCAACAGTCTCCTCCAGATGCCCTCTGCAGGAGCCCACCGGCTCAGCAGCGTGTCCTCCCACGACTCAGGCTTTGTCTCGCAGGACGCCAACACCCACTCTAAGCCTCCATCGCCCATGCCTTCTGACATCACCAGCCAGGTAACAGTCTCGGGTGTAATACTGAAGTTTAATCTTTGATCAGGTGGGAAAAAAAAAGGGATTTTATCGCATCAAAACCAGGAACAAAGCGGACTTGTAAGCTCCAGAGATTCCTCTGGCAGAAAAGCTGCAGGGCAGGAGGACACAGCAACAACACCAGAGACTCTCTTTCTTGTCAAAGTAGATCTACAACAATTCAGACAGCCCTTTTCCATCTGGCATCTCCAATCTGGTGTGAGATATACGTTTTGTCATGTTTGCATTTCAGGGATAAACACGTAGTTACAATAAGAGTCAAACCCAGGCAGTTCTCTTTGTGTTTTGCTGCAATAGCACTTTATCAGTTGCGAATGTTGAATTTCTATCCCACTGGATTGATAAAGTTATTCAGACGGTCTGGACAGATTGCAGTGTACAGAATACGCTCGGCAGCACACTAGCTCACCCAGTGATGCAATGTTCTTTTTCTGAAAAAACTGATCTAAAAGGCTGCTTTATTTTCTATCTAGGCTGTGGTCTATAGATCCCCTCAGAGAGGAAAATAACTCCCTCTCTCTAGAACTCACCAACACTCCAACTCTGACCCCGGTCCTGTGTATCTCTCATCTCTCACACCTACCTCTCTCTCTCTCTCTCTCTCTCTCTCTCTCTCTCTCTCTGGCTCTCTCTCTCTCTCTCTCTCTCCATTTGTTCTCCCCCTCCACTGTTTTTACTCCATCTCCCCTTTCCCAGAAATCAACAAGCTCAGCCTCCTCTGAGGCTTCAGAAACCTGCCAGTCTGTCAGCGAGTGCAACTCTCCTACAGCGGTTAGTACTGCATGCATCTGACCAACTAACTTGCTTTATTAGACAGATATACACTTGCAGACGTGCACATGTACACACAGGCGATGCGCAGTGCCCTTCACTCATTGTTATATATAGTGTAAAGAGTCCTGTGGGCTCTTCTTGACAGCCGCAGTGCGGTTTGACGTGGACTATTCATGGATGTTGAGCACTCTGACTCAGACTTGTCTGTCCGTTCCGCAGTTTGGCTCATGCTCATCCTTCGGTACCTTCCGCCCTGCTTTCTCTCACACTGGCACCATCAGGCCTCTCTCTGTCATACTTCCTGCGTCCCCCACATTTAACCACTCCCCTGGATCCAACACCCCCTCACCCACATCAAAGGTTCCTAGCTGGAAGGTTTGTT
This sequence comes from Seriola dumerili, assembly GCF_002260705.1. Lineage (NCBI taxonomy): Eukaryota > Metazoa > Chordata > Actinopteri > Carangiformes > Carangidae > Seriola > Seriola dumerili. The sequence goes on from NW_019174474.1 coordinate 8,399,716, forward strand.
TTCATTTGCAATTTTACTTTTGGGTTTTTTCTCTTTTTAAACGTTCTTGCTTCTTTGCTTCTTGTGTTTTATTGCCTTTCACGCACATAAATCGGCGTGAAGATTAACCTCACAATCACCATTTTGCTGTTGCTCATCAAGCTCAGTTTTCCAATCTTTCCTCATAAAGATGTGCTAAACTGATATCATTTAACAACGCACTCACAGCCTACTGTAGTCTGCCCATATCTTCCTCAGCATCTAACCAGTTCATGAGCCAAATCAGCAGCTTCCATGTTAGCTGCTTGTACGAGCGGTGGATGGCAAACACTGGAGATGCTCAGTTGGAAGACAGTCTCATTGTTCCGTCTGCTGCTGCAGGACTGGGCCAAACTGAGTTCCTGTGAGCCGTCGTTGGCCAGCACTCTGCAGCGTAGGAGGGAGTCTGTGGATAAGATGAGAGAACTGGAGGCTCCGCCCAGTCCACAGGGGTATTCTGGGATGCAACCAGATGATCCACACAGAGGGAGAATTGGCCCAGGAACCATTGCAACCAAGGTAAGATGCCCTCAGGGAGTAAAAATGTAAATGTCAGTATATAAATTTATATGCCTTGGAAATTGTAGTGTGGTGAACTGCATATGTAAATGTGTGCTAATCTTTATGTATTTCCTGCCTGCCTGTATCTCTTGATGTGCGTGTGTGTGCGTGCGTGCCTGCGTGCACTTCAGCATGGCGAGCCCCTCTCTCCAGCAGCCAGCACTCTTGCTATGGTTCTGACCAGAGGGTTAAGTATGGAGCAGCAGAAGAGCAGCAGAGACTCTCTGCAGTACTCGAGCGGCTACAGCACCCAGACCAACACCCCGTCATGCTCCGAGGACACCATCCCCTCACAAGGTAACACTCACCCTTGACAGCCACACAGTCCTTAGGATACAGCACACATGACATCCATATACAGCACAGACCTTCTGAATTCCCTGTTCTTTTTCCATGTCATTTTGATTGGAATCTTTGCACTTGTGTGCTTTTAAAAGTGCAATGCTAATTACCTTTTGTGTCAATGTGATTATTGTAAATTACTATGTAAAAAAAGCAGCTGTGAATAACTCTTCAAAGCATCGTTGTTGTCAGTATTTTTTCAGTGTGAAAAATAGATACTCATGACTCACTGTCACTTCTAGGTTCAGACTATGAGTGCTACTCACTCAATGGGGATGCTGACAGTGAAGGACAGGCAGACTTTGACAAGTCCTCCACCATCCCTCGCCACAGTAACATTGCTCAGAGCTATCGCCGCATGATCCAAACTAAAAGGCCTGCCAGCACAGCAGGTCTGCCTGCAGGTAAAACTCTGCAGGGAACTCCAAATGGTGCGGGGGGAAGCGGCTCTGGAGCCATTGCGTCGGGGACGGCCACTATTCGCCGGACACCGTCCTCCAAAACTGGTGTGAGGCGCACGCCATCCACATCTGGCCCCATTCCCATCCGGCCCCCCATCGTGCCAGTTAAAACCCCCACAGTGCCGGACTCTCCAGGGTATGCCAGCCCGTCACAGCATCGTACCGGCAGCGAGGAGTTTCTTTACGGTGATGACCCATCTCCTAGTGACTTCATGAGGGCCTCTCCAAAGCGGATGAGTCTTCCCGACAATTCATGGGGCTGTGGAGGAGGAGGGGTGGACAGGACTGTTTATGCCCAGCAGGCCCCCGGCATGGCCACCCACGGTGCTGAGGAGGACCCTCTGCTCGCTGCCAACCGCCACAGCCTGGTGGAGAAGATAGGAGAGCTGGCAGCCAGCGCCCACGCCCTCGGTGAGAGTCAGTTCCCCTTCCCCAGCTCACTGCCTGGGGATCTGGCACAGTGTGTGCCCCAAGAGCCATCTCCTGCGACCCAGGAGGACAGGGATATGCTGGTGTCGATACGCCGGGGAGTGAAGCTCCGCAAGACATTGACTGACGACAGGTCGGCTCCTAGGATCCTGCGGTAGCTGAGGGAGAAGAAGGCTGTGAAGAAGCAGCTGTGCTGTCCTTATTTACAAACTGAAGCTTTGTAGTGAAATACAACAGCATTCATGTAATACATGAACTGAGGCACAAGTAACAAAGAGGATGTAACTCGTGGTGAATGAAGGCCAGTCGACAGATTAATGAGTGACAAAGGACAGTGTCAAGTCATTTCGTTTTATGTCATGTATGTATTGCGTACGTACAAAGTAATCCATATTTTTTTGGTTTTTATTCTTCTTTTTGTTTTTTTGTCTGTGGGCTTCGTGGCTGTGCATCTCTGCTCCCTGTGTGACCAGTTGTTTCAGCCTAGTTGGTCCCTTTAGACCCAGTGATCAAGACATCACTCATGTGCATCATGGGATCGAATGCTCTGTGTCTTTGTTCTTGCTCTTATGATTATTATAATATTGTGCGTTTCTTAATTAACACAGCCACCTGTCAGTGGAAAGTGATGGGCGAAGTGCTCTGTGAGCCTGTCTGTATGTTGTGTTTCTCATCATTACTGTACAAGTACCGTATTACTGTTTTGTCTCATAAGCTGAACAGCAGCTGTGTAATTCATGTAAAATAGGAGCAATATGGCAGTGTTTTTATTGCTGTACTGTATTGTCAATATATTCTGCAATTAAACAGGCTTTTTACTGGTATGGGCTTGATTTTCTTTGTCAGAAAATGTACTGTCTTTTTGAACAAGTAGAAAATCAATATTTATTTAGTTATCACTACCAACATGTATTAATCACTGTATATTTACATGTAAAATGGGCTTCAACTCTTACCCCCAGACTTTTTTGAAGTTTTACTTCTTATTACTTTCTCCACTTTAGATATTTCCTCTGGATCTCTCTCTACTGGAGATTTTATACTGCAGTTACAGTGGGCTATCAGTATTTTATGATATGTCCAATGCAGTAATCTTAATTTTCCAGCGGTCTGTGGGCTGTAGTTTTTTATTTTAAAGTCAATTTTTAAACTTTTGACTGTATCCCTATTTTCCTCAGTAATTTTCTGCTTTAGTTCTCTATAACATTGCCCACAGTCATACTATTCACAACCCTGCAGTCCTCTAAGAAAACAGATGGCGGCGCCAAAGACCCTTCACTATGGCTGATCTGACTGGCGCCAAAAGGAACAGTAATGGAGGATATCCATCGACATTACTGCTTCAGTAAAGATATTTGGCAGGCTCTGAAGATGGACACGAGGTGGGATTAATAAAGTAACCAGGTAAGGACGTTACACAGCGCCCAGGAAGAACTTGTATACCCGCGGAACAACGGAAACATTAACAAGCTTTGCTAGCAAACTCACATTTACTATGTTTACAAAGAAACAAAAATGGCCAAAACTGCATGTCTCTCACTTGAATGATGTCGAATGACAAAACTATAGCTCACATAAGCAGCGAAATATAGGCCATAGCCTACATGTACAATTCATTAAACGGCACAAATTCATTTTGGCCAATTCTGTGGTGGCTATATGAAATTTATGTGCCTTGGAGGTGGTGAAAACCCCGTCATTATTCTTTAAATGATAGGCCCTGCTGGAAAACAACTCCTAAACTGACTATAAAGCAGTTTCCCTCTTGAACAGCAGCGAGGATGAACCACACTGCGTTTTGCGATGATAAGGAGCCTCTGTTGGAGGGCACAATATGATATATGAGCATGAAGTCCAGAGCTACTCTTATTAAAAGGCCACTTAATAGTGTACCATGAACAATATGGTTCATAGAATTAGAAGAAGTGGAAGAATGAAGCAGGGTTGAGTGTGTTTTTGAGACAGAGGGGAATATAAGGGATCTATTTTAATCTCTCTGACACTGAGTCATCACTGACAATTCTCACTGATTTGCAAAGGAAAATGGAGGCTCATAAGGTCTGAATAGGAAAAGATAATGAAGATTCTGCAGCTGGATCCAGTGGTCTGACCATGGATAATGAGCACTGGCAGTGTCTTTGGGTTTGGTCCCATGTGTAAATCATATAAGAGATGTTTCAGGACCACCGTGACTGAAGAAATGATTAGTCGGCTTGGATCTGGAAGCCTTTAGTATTTTTTATATTCTCTCTAAATGGTTCCCTCATAATCCTCTCAGAATCATAAATAGCACATTATTGAATTTACACTTTTAGTTCGTAGCCTTGAACTGGTCGAGTAATGGAAACCTGCCTAATGGCTGGGGCTTGCTGGGATAATTAACTGAGAAAAAGAACTGTGGAGTTTCATTGTGCATCTAAGGCAATGTTCTTTCTCTCTCAACTGTGTTTCAAAGAGAACATTATCATGGCTTCTCTCGAAAATCTCACCTCTTGGTTTCGCAGAGCGAGAGGGACACCGAGCTGTGCTAATTTTCATTTTCTTTTATTTTTCAATGACTATCTCCTGTGTCTTTTGATGATGTGAGAAATCTTTTAATGTGCTAATAGAAAGTCGTCTATGTTCGGGGCTACAACGAGACACTGTTTAAATCAATGATCATTTCTTGTGTGCTAATCACTGAGGCAACCTCAGGCTCCCTTTAATCACAATGTTGATATAATAAAAGCTTTCCTCAGACAAGATGTGGCCCTGAAGTTGCACATTTTGTTTCTATTGAAACAACAGGCCATGCATTAATCATGAAATTATTTTTGGCTTTTTTCCTTCAAAGTGTTTGCTGTTCTCATTTTATCATACTCAATGAGTCTTTCAATGAACAAAACGTCAGCCTTTAGGAGACAAGGCGTTCAAAGTACAAAGGCTAAAGAGAGACACAGTAATGAGATGGTTTGGTTTTGTTGGTCTTTTTTGTGCAACTGACATTTTCAAAAACCTGATGGCAGCTCCACTGCATAATTATTGGGGAAAGGTAAATTCTGAACCAGGTTGCACACTTTGCTCAATAATGAATACCTATATTAATAAACAGCTATGGTTTCTACATCACAGCTTAAATACTACAGTAGGTGGTAGGAGCCTTAAGGGAATCATAGATCAAATCTAATTAGCCGTACCTAATACACGAGAGAAATGTCTTTATATTTATCCAGCTCCTCTAACTGCTTTTTGCCTTCAGGTTGTGATGAGGGAAAATGTCCTGAGGGACCCATATACTCAGGAACACAACAGTGAACAGTTCTACAGAGCTGCTGCTCCTGTCGGGTGTCATGGTGTTTCCAGAAATGGCTCTTTGCAGCTCTTCCAGGAGAGCATGTGGGGTAGGGTTTCCAGAAATGTTCACAGATGAATAGCAACCAGAGAGCTGGATGCTTAGTCATCCATTTTAATTGTCCTGTCATTCTTTAATAAACCTGCCTGTCTCAGCCAATTATTTCATTGACTTCTGCTGAACAGTCTATTTTTAAGACATTTTTAAACACTGTACTTACTCTGTGACATAAACTGCCTATTAACTGATGTTAGTGCCAAGTCCTCTTAACTTTACCTTCCATCATTTCCTGTTCTTTTTTGACCTTGTTTTTCCAGGAAAAATAAGATGACAACCTGCAACTTACAGAACATACAAGTTACATTACGGGGCCGTCACCCCCGCCCCCAAATCCCATCATCCCTTGTCTCCAAGGAGCACAGAAGCAAAGGTAGAACGTCTTAAATGCTACAAGGCTACAACCTACAACCTTCAGAAGCCACGTCTGCCTCTGCCTCTGTCTGAGTGAAGGGAATGGATTCGGTCAATTATTCATTAAGTAAGCATGAAGCTTTCTAATGTTCGTTGGCTGCTTTCTTCAGTGTGATTTTTTTTTTTCCTTAAATGCCCTGCAGCTCTCAGTTATCTGTTGGAGAAGAGGGATGATGAGACCGTTTTTTTTAATTCATTACAGCTTTGTTGTTTTTTGTTGTGGTGTGTGTTGGCGTTTCATCTCAGTAGATAACTGCTGCAACCCTCAAGTAAACTATCCCTCACACTCTGGCCTGGCCCTGTGATTGAATTAGCCTTTGCTACAGCTATCTCCCATGCTGGCAGTCACAGTGAATTTCACCATGTGAGACAACATGATAAAAGACAGGATTTGATTTGCATTCATGAAGCACTTAGGAAGTTCAAAGCGAAGTTACAGAGCAGAACAGAGCATGGGGGCCCTCTCAGACAGTTCAGACAGTGTCTATTTTAGATTTCACAATTTCACCTTAATGACAGTACCAGTGATGCTACATGAGGTCATTTCCCATCAACAGACTCCTGTCATATTTTGGTCTGAGGCTATTTTTGTGCACATATTTTTGAAATGCTTCTCCCTCCTAAGGTCAGATATTGTAAAAACACCAGTGAGTGTGGGGTGGCTCATGTGTCCTAGTGACACAGCCCACAGCACGTAAAAAGAATGCACTGATCAACCAGTATGAGGTTTGTCCTCCAGCTGCAGGCTGAGATTCAAAATTGTCTGGGGACTCACTGCCAGTTACCAGTTATTGCCTGAAAAGAAGAGTTTACTGCAGAGAGGGGTTTCGTCTAAAATTGCAGTGATGGATAGTGGTTTCAAATTGATAAGGATCTTTCAGCGTGAGCTTTGATGAATTTTCAAACTGAATAAAAATGTAGCCTACAGTGTGTATGAGCAGAGGAACATTGCATGGCACTGCAGTACATACAATGCATAACATTGCATACCCAATGCTTATGAATATTGATCCATGCACATCTAAAGTAAAGGTTGACATGACATGGGAGAGAAACTCAATAGAGCACACAGCCGTGCTCTCTAGGCCATTATTTCCTTATCTTTTTGACAGTTCAGAGCCCTCAAGTCCATGTAATATTTAGTCTTCTGACTTGTCACGTAAAGAGGAGTGAGGGGAATTGGAAGTGTGCAGTCTGTGGGAATTAGCAGTAGCCACCTACAGATTAGGTTTAGAGTGCTCTGGGTATTTGGCACGCTAGCAGAGTGGGAAGGGAGAGGAAGAGCAGTCAGGGTGACAATGTTAATTTGAACTCTGGTGTGCATATAACACTGGCTGCAAAGACACACGGAGCTACTCAGTGTAGGCTGTCTTAAACCATCATGTTTACACAGTTTAGCGGCCCAGATCCCAGCATTTGCATTTATATTGATGGATTTTACAGTTTTTTCTTCAAGCTACAAATGAATCATGGTTGTGTGAACATGTGATTGAAGAAATGCAGTGCATTATAGCAAGTATGACCTGAAGTTTAGAGAAGACCAGAGGGTGGTGAGTTCATTTCCTCAGATAGCTACACAGGGAGAAGGTGAGTGCAGTGCATGAGTAAGTCCTCTTTCAACAACAGCGGCTGCAAAAGTGTTCTTGAGCAAGGCAGCTCTAGCTGCTTCATTTGAGCCATTACTTTCAGAGAGACTTTATTGGTTGGTTTCCAGACAGAGCGTCATTTGGAAAAGGAGCATATGTGTTCACTCGACCTTCTGTGGACCAGTAGGATGAGCGGTTTTCTCTCTATCAACACTTCTTTACGCTCAGAGCGGATTTGTAGCAGACTGTGTCATGCAGCTGGGAGAGCTCTAGCTGCGTGTGCACAGGCTCAGCCAGTGTAGAGAGGTTTGAGGCGGGCACCCTCCTGACCATCACACAGGGTGGGGTTCACCGAGGAGTTTCCGTCCCTGTGCGCCGCCACGCCCCCGCGCTTGGCGCTGTCCGGTGCTCTGGTGCTGAACGCTGGGTACGAACACAGCCGACTGCCTGCAGCGCTGTGGACTGCCTGCACGCAGCCGTGTTACCTGGAGCCACGAGACGGATCTCCCAGGATGAAAAAGCCTGAAGTTCAGAGGGGTCTCCAGGAAGGATCATATCGTGGATAACTATGAGGGAAATGTTTCTCAAGTGTTTCTCTTTTCCTTTTTAATGATTTTCTACCAACCACCCTGAGTCGCTTGGAGGTACATAACTTGGCCACCAACATGATTTGGGGTGTTTTGTTAAGCTGCTTTCTGACGGCGGCTGCTGGATATCAAACACAGGCGCGACTGCCTTTCTTTCACGGGCATGTTTTTGAAAACTCGCCGACGGCTTCTAAAGTGAACGGACTAAGCATTCCGGTGAGGCGCATCAACGCGCAAAAATGGTGTCCAGTCTCCGGGATGCACTTCAAACTGTATGGGAACGGCAGCGAAGATTTCCGCGCCTTCGCCCACCACAAACGGGGAAACATATTACTAAAAACTTCCCGGGTTTTAGACAGGGAGGCTCGTTCAGAATACCTGCTGAGCGTGGGTCTGTGCTGCCAGACCTGCGTATCGGAATCTGTCGTCTCCGAGGTTGCGTCGGTAAAAGTGGATGTTTTGGACACCAACGACCACGAACCGACTTTTCGCAGTGCAGACACCCTTCACATAACTTTAGACGACACCACTGCTCTCCGTAGTGTGGTGTACAGGCTGGAGGCTGTGGACGCAGACAGCGGCAAGAACGCAGAGTTGACATTCATCTCTGTCCCCAAAAATGGCAGTTTCTATGTTGTCCCGAAAACAGGCGAAGTTTTGCTGGTTGACTCCATCCTGGGGCTCCCCTCGAAAGTCAAATTCTGCGTTTTTGCCAGAGACCACGGCTGGCCCCCTCTGACCAGTAAAGGTGTAGTGGTTACTATTGCTCCACAGAGATGGGCGACGCGTCCTGCTGAATTAGCGCGCTCAGGAAGGGCAGGGCGGTCGCCGAGGGCATTACTTGACCCTGGCACCGTGATTTCCCTCAACGTGTCTGAAGATGCCAGTATTGGCTCGGTCATAACGAGCCTGAGTCCCACCAGGTTTCAGTCAGCCGCCTATGAGTTGATCTACCCGGAGTCAGAGACCTCTCCGGTCACCGTGGGGCGCGACAGTGGAGATATCACGATAACCAGGAGGCTGGATAGGGAGACAGAGCCCTTCGTGGAGCTCACTGTTAAGATTCAGGATAAACGAGGTGTGTAGAATATTCCTCCATTAATCCGTACTTAAGTTGGGTAATGCACTCCCCTCCTTTCCCCGGGAATTATTTGCATTGTGGTGATCATGCCCTATTTAAATGGAAGGCTGCACATTATGTGCACATAGTAAATTGTGCCGCCATCTGGACACCTCACCCTTCATCAGTGGAGCCCCCCAACAGGCCTGACATGCCCATCACATCCATACAGTGGTGTCAGTGTATCTGCACCATAGGCTTACTCCACAGGTGTGCCTCATTATCATCAACCCATCCACATACCTGAAATATCCTCCCAATCATGACACCTTCAGTGTGGAGATTTTTCATGTACCCTGATATTTGGTAAATTTATTATGATATGCATGAGATGTTTGAATTGTGATCGAACATTAGACGCTCGTTTGAAGCAGGGAGCACATGAGTTTATGTTTAAGGGTCTTTGTGAAGTGGTTGAATTATGTCCTTGATTGACATAGTTTGTGACTGTGAAGTTGTTTTCAGAGCTAATCCTTGCAGAGTGGCAATCCACAGCGACCCGGTCTCTCTCATCGTTTGGCATTACCCCTCTAATCCTCCTCTTATTCACTCTCTAGTCCCAGGGATTTGAAGTAGCACTGCCACATTCAGGCATCCTCTGAAAATCTGGGAGGAAAGGTGAATCCTGTCAGTTGTTAAAGTTTTGTTTCGCTCCTCCAAAAGTTCGAATTCAAGCTTAAAAACAAAAGGGGAAAAAAAAAACAAAAAAACAAAAACAAAAACAAGGAATCCAAATGATTTGCTTTGTAATTGAGCTGCATGGTGTGCAGGAAACAGTGTGCACTGTTTTCATTTGAATTGCGTACTGCTGTTACATTGCACAGCATGTTCTAGATTGTAATTGCATGCCTGATTGGGACACATTCTTGTAAAGGAGTGTCTGGAGGTTTTTCAGAGAGAGCAAAAATAGTCAGAATTCTGACGGCTTTTTTTTTTTTTTTTTTTTTTTTTTTTTTCTTTTTCCCACAGATGCGTAACAGAAATAAGCCGCTCTAGCCTGACAGATATTCAGATACCTTCCTCCATTTTACCTCTCTCACCTGCAAAACTCTCCTCTCCTGATCAAAGGCATGGCATGTCCTTTATCCTGTGACTACAGCTTTCCAGACAGAATCCTGACGGAAGTCTGGGAGGACAGGCCTTTCTTCTGCTTGTCTCATTCCCAATCCTTTTTTTTTTTAAGAATTTTTCGAGATTTATGCTAATCTCCCATGTGAATTTGCTTCCTACCGTTGCATGTGGGTTTGCTTGGGTGTTGCAATAAATTTGTGGTCTGTCTCACAGATAAAGGAGTGAGCTCACAGATACACGAGAGAAAGAGACAGGATGAGTGAGATGCTTTGTAGGTGTGCATCTGCCCTTGTGGGTGTTTGTTTGTATGCAAGTGTGAGACTGCGTGGCCATATGAAAATTGACCCCAGGTACAAGAACAACAGTTTTAATAAGGCCCCATGTGTTGCATCGTCTCCACTTATTTCACCATGGTGAACTCGCTGTAGCACAGAGCTGTCCGTGGTGCTGACAGTCACCTGCTGAATGTCAAACAGAAAGCACTGTCAGGCAACAGTCTGGCAGCAGTTCAAAGAACAGTCTAGTCAGCAGCATTTAGTGATAACCTTAAAAATATTTATTATATTATTCACATATATGGGTGGACCAAATGATAGCATGCAACAGCATGACAAAGCAAGGCCTCAAAAACCAGTGCCACAGTTGAAAAAAACAAGGCAGTGACAAAAGTATAGTACAACCTGTACCCTTGTAATAGTGCAGGTAGTTCTTATTGCAGCATCATTGTCGGGATTCCATTCAGCTGTCGAGTTTCCTTTCATTTTATCCACACCTTGTGCACTCCGAGCCTGTCATTTCATTCTAACACTAAGGTACCAATACAGATGAAAGTCTAGCCTCTGATGCAACTACTGCTACTACGACTATTAGCATTATCACCATACAGGCATCTCCTGTAGCATACATGTAAATGTGTACATTAGTGATTGGTTTTCTGTATAACTACGTACTGTTTGCTCGCCGGTATAATTCCAAGAACACACATGTTCATTACAGTCTGTGTGAAGGGGGAAAAAAGTCCATGTGGTTACTGGTTAATGCAGATTTACTAAATGTGTGGTGAATGTGTTCATTAACTGGTTAATGTGTGCATGAAATGCTAATCACACTGGTGCAAGGCTTTCTTATGTTAATATGTTTGCTGTGGGTACAGTGTTATGATTAGAGCTCTTATTTGTGCTGTTCAAATGGTGATTAAAAAGTCTAGTTTGACACTTAGATATCTTAGATAAATTATTCTGGCACACTGCAGATAAGGGGGAGATGGAACAGCAGTCCTGGATTACTCTCAGTATGGGGTCTATCCTCATTGACATACTTACCTGAAAGAAAATGTGCTTACTAAAAACTCATCCTCTGTCCCCCCATGGCTCTTAGACGTGACATGTTTGAACACTGAGCCGTCTTTGTTGTCTGTTGTATTGATCAAAAACAACGATAAAAGATTTTTGTTTGGAATAAATGTTGAATAATAATGCTATAATTAGCCAAGTATGTGCCATCAAAATGTTTTACTATTAGGGCAGGGAGTGGAGTGCCACAGTACTGTGCACAGATTTGACTCAGGAATTGCGCAGTTTGTCCTCCATGCAATAAAGAGACAGGCCTACATGGACCGCAATGTGTTTGCTCCTCGTACTTATGAATATAATTAAAATAATTTACCATAGCTCTCATATCAGCCCCTGCTGATAACCACATCTGAAATAATTAGTCATCGGTGTGATTGGCATTTTCAGCAGAAATTGATCAGTTAATGTAATCATGCAACATATTCTCACATCTGACTGCTCAATGGAAACAATTTCATTGTTTAACCAGTATGCACGTATTCTTTACTCTTGCTCATTACTGAGGTAATATTATATCGCATATTACTTTCATGGCACTGTGATTCATTTCACCACTTACTTTTTAATTTCACCCCCAAAGTTAGGAATTACTTTCTCTTTTGCAAAAGCAAAACAAACATTTCACTTAATTTCTTTTCGTTTAATTATACTTTAGTCAAAACTTTCTTTAACTTGATAGGGAAATTAGGTTGTGTAACTCTTTATCTGAGAATATTTACAGTATGGAGCATTATTTTTAGATAGCTGTACTTATTCAGAGATCATAATAAGAGGTTTTTGGGGGGTTTTGGGATCTAATTAGGACTTTAGTGAATGTACATAAAGAGGATTTCAGGACCCCTGACAAGCTTTGACACTGTTCCTCCCACTCTGATGCATCAGATTTAGTACACAGTAGTATCACCTTGTTTGTCTAAGGAGTCTGTTCTTGCTCAGGGCGCCATGAAAGTATTCCTTCTTTATCCTTGACTAGATCCCCTGCTAATGCTGGAGAAATATTTACCTTCTAAACTCTATTCAGAACACCAACAATCCCCAGAGAAAACAATGAAGTGATATTTTTCTGACATAGCCTCTGTGTATCAAACCAGCAGTACAAGAAAAAAAAAAGGTAAAAAGCAATGGAAGTAGGCCATGACTCATGACTCACAGTTATGTGGTGTTGTTTTGAGGAGAGGGAGTGAGGGACCTCTACAGCTCTTCCTGTAAAGGATTTTTGCTGGTCCACAGAGGACGTCAGTTTAGATTTGTATTGGTGGGGAATTTCTGCTTTTGGTTGTCCCTCCCAAAGAATCCTTTTCTTTGCACTTGAGTAGGAATCTGTTAATGGTATTTGACGGGTTAGGAGGAATATTGAACAAGTGGTGCAGTCCTTTGTGAGTTGGAGTGGGGGATATTGGAGTGGTTTCGCCCTCTCCTTTAGGTATATGTGGGCAGGGTGGCATTCAGCTTGTGGTAATCACCTCTTCTCAACCTGTTTTGTCAGGGGGAACCTTCTCCCGCTCTCTCTCTGTCCTCTTCCCCCTTCCTGTCTGTCTCATAGTCAGCATCTGGCCTCATGCTGTCTTTAATCCAATTTCCCCTTTCCTACCCCCCACCCCCCCCACCGCTCCACCCCTTCCCAATATTTGCATATTCCCCTTGTGATGTGAAATGAATTGAGAAGAGACCCGATCTCATTTTTGTTTGTAATTTGTGACTGTGGGGGATGTTTGTTTAAGTAGAAAACAATTTCACAAAAAGCTGTCTGCATTTATTCAATGTAGTAAAAAAATATGCCCGCGGTGATAATGTTTTTTATGTGATTGTGAGGATGTGTGTGATTTCATGTGCATATGCATGAGTTTTTTTGATTTTCCATGCACACGTCTAATTGTGTAAATTTGTTTGTGTATCACTCTGTGCATGTGTTAAATGTTATGATTGTCCTTTCAGTATCCCGATTCCCTGCAGCAGAGATTCTCAGATTTGTTGCATGTGACGACATGCTGCGAAGCTGTAACATGCCTGCAGCATGTGATTTCTGCTCTGTGGTCTCCCAGATATCAAATGGATGTGTCTATGCAACATCCCTGCAGTCCTCTCTTGTCTACAGTCCTAGCATGTATCTGATGCCATGTAGGAGGGAAGGGGAGAGCACAATTTTTTTTTTTAAAGATGGTTTTAAGCACAGATAACAAGAGCAAGGAGATGAAGGAAAGTGGCTCTCTTGTACATGCAGAAGAGATATTCAAAGTGGTTACAAGACTGTGCTATCAGGGGCACAGAAAGGTCAGAACAAGCTGTGTTGCTGGGGGCATGGTCAAGATCAAGAAGGTTATGGCAAAGGTAAGAACCCGGAGGAGGAATGAGAAACACAGGAAAGGATGGGGGCAGAAAAAGATGGAAGGAGTGTGTAAAAGCGTGCCAGTTTGTGAGATTGCTTTTTCCTGCGTGCCTATAAGCTTTACTCAAGACAAGTGAAAGGCATCCAGATCAGAGGCAGGGAGTTGTATACTGCTGATGAGAGGTCAGCTTGGTGAAACATAATTGTCAGATGGTTAGAGGGCAGAAGTGAGAAACTATTGGGGTGGCGAGAAGGGAATGAGGTGTGTATGTACTCCAGCCTGCAGTGCAGAGTGGATGGTTACAGGGCACAGAGGGGTGGGAAAAAAATATAGTACTGTACAACTGTGAAAAGGGCAGTGTGCGCTAGTATTTGTTGGAAGACTGTTGGGGGACAAATAGTGGGAAGATGAGAAGTATGACCTCGCCTGTGGAATGAAGGGAGAAAGCAAAAGATATTGTGTGTGTTATATAGTAGCAGATAGGGATGTACCTATCTGACTTTCCTCTTTCTTCTGATTCTGATACCTTATTCAGGTTACCTGCCGATCCTGAGTATTGATCCGATACCAGTGCTCTGTTTTTACCTAACTGAAACTAACGGGGATCATTTTCATGTAAGGTAACATGAGGCCAGGTGTTCTCCAATAAGTCTTTCAAAGTAAAAGACACAATATGCTCTTCGTAGCTTTCCTTCAAAACAACACGTCGTTATTAGGCACTGGAAACTGACTTGACTTACAGGTATAATATGGAACTGCATTAAAATGTCAAATATAATTTGTTCAGTTGTGTACTTACGTTATCCCAAATGCTTCCAACAATTTACAAACCTAGAGAAATCAAGGTAATGGTTCTTTTGATGTGTTTGCCTGTCAATGGCCTGTCTGCTAGAAGCGGTCAGAACTATCCTCTGATAATTCGGCTCCCTTTAAAAACCTCCTGAACTTCTGGATCAGAAGTTGTCAGAGAAACAAGCTCAGCAAATGTTTGCAGCAGCTCAGCTCGCAGCCCACTTCAGGATGATTTTTTAATGTGAAACTACTTTATTCAGTTGTTTTTTTTTTCATGGGTTTTTCGATCACCTGGTCTGTTTGTTTTGGAGAGGAGACCAGTGTGAACAATTCGGCTCCTGGTAAAAAATTTCCTGAAAAATTGACACTGACAGAATCGTAACTGGGAGAAGCTGACTGCACTGTCGGCAGTTGTGGTAAAGACAGCAACTATAATACCAATATCCCATTATATTTCACAATATCACCAAGCTTCATCTTTTGTTATTGTTTTGATTGAGAGACCCCTCGTGGCAGAAAATTACATGTTGTGCGTGTAATAATTTTAACTAATAGAAACACTAAATAGAAACACCCTAATAACATAATGACAATGACAGAATCTGCATTTATTATGAATCGGTCTTGTATGACTAATATCTGATTTGCTTAATAAGGTCTGTGTCAACCCTGACACCTGCATCAAATTCAGATTCTTGCATCCCTAATACCACTACAACAAGAAGAGGGAGGAAGAGAAGATATTTGTGTGCGCGTATTTGTGTGTGTTTTTGTGTGTGTGCTGATGTCAAAGCAGAATAAGTTGACTTAAGTTAGCAGAAAACATACAGTAATTATTAGAGCCAAAGTTGTGGAATGATTAGGTACAGTATGTGTCATTCTGTTTACACAAGCAATGTAATATCTCATTACGACAGAAACCTCAAGACTTAACCCACATACTGTAAATTATGCAAGTTTCTCGTGTGAGGTGTATAGGCAGATATGAGTGCTGCATACGGCGCAGTGCTGTGCGGATAGTCATGGCGACAGAGAATTTTTATCTGGCAAAGGGTCTGCATTATTGATGCCCATTACCACAGGCATTGTCAACTCTAGACATTGCATGGAGGCAGGCGCTGTCAGGTAAATGTCTTGCTGACCTCCAACGGCACAGATTCCCAGAATGCCTCCATGCAGCCTGGTGTCTACCTGTGTGATAAATGAGCACGACTTGCACAT
The DNA here is from genome assembly GCF_002260705.1 of Seriola dumerili. Lineage (NCBI taxonomy): Eukaryota > Metazoa > Chordata > Actinopteri > Carangiformes > Carangidae > Seriola > Seriola dumerili. The sequence goes on from NW_019174474.1 coordinate 8,415,385, forward strand.
TGTACAAGGCGCTTATCACCAACGGAGAAGGTTTTGTTTTATTAAATCTAATCCGTGATGCGCTGACATCAGCTTGGTGGGAGACAAAGGTGTGAGTATGAGGGCTTTGTTGACATAATAAAATTCTCTGCTGTGGTGTTTGCTGCGATTGCCTTAATTTAGAAAGATCTATAGTGAACACATTAACTGCCTGGTCCTCTCCGCACTTGCCATTTTCCCCCGTCCATCCAAAACTTTTGCTTTGGCTCCACCTTTGCATGCTGGATAGCCTCTCAGTGGCATTTCCCCAGAGAGAGCTGAATTGATTTTGTGCTATTGATTAACCAGGAGCTGTTTTGCCCCCAGTCACAAAACATCACTTTAAACAACAATTTATATGTCGCCGAATAGGCAGTGACAGACTGTTGCTGATAGTTTACAAACTCGCAGAGAGGTAGGTTGTGTGATTGAGTCGAAGGGCTGATAGAACTGTCCTGAAGCACTCTAATGAATCAGCCTCTCAGACAAGCCCGCCTATAGGCTAGAATGAGCAAGGGAAAATTGGAGCTAGCGCCGGAATATGTCGTGGGAATTCAGTGCTTGTGCTTATTTATCTATTTGGTCTCGAATTTCTCAACCTTTTGTACCCAAAGGTCCAATTAACTGAGCATAACAATGGTTGCAGCTCTGCTCTCTGTGGCCAAAGGAGGCACTGATAAACACACAGGACACAGACAACTTTGAAAGCTTTGGTGGGTGAAGTGTGAACAAGGAGATTTTTAATGTAGGAAAAAAGATCACATGGCTGGCCAAGTTGCCTAGTGAGATGTTTTGACATGCCATGAACTTTGCTTTGGAGTAAAGCGCACAAATTGCAGAAATTGTGCGACACCAATTTGCACAGCAGAGTGTGTGGCTTTTGTTGAAAAGATGAAAATGACTGCCAAGCAAAAAGAGAAGAAGAAGAAAAATACTTTTGCTAAATTTTAGTCTGACTGGTGATCAAAAAGACTATGCAGAAGGCAAGGGAATTGCCGCTCAGATTTGAAAACGTGTTTGAAGATGATGTCCATCTCATGGTTCAGCTATTTAATCAATTCCAGGAAACAGAGTCCACAACTCCGTCATAGCCAGAGGACGGCTGATTACAGTAGCAGGTATCTTTGATGCAGAGAAAATGTAGTGTCTCTCAGGGCTGATGAGCATCTAGGAGAGAGCATGGGACTACATGGGCTGTTATGGATATTTCAAGATGCGAGATTGAGTGTGTTGGAATGTGTGTGTGAGAGAGCGGGAGATAATATAGAGAGATATGCAGACAGAGGCTCTGACCACCACAAAGGATGATATACAAAAGACCACTTTTGTTCCTGCTTGTTTTGTGAACTGGCTTGGACTGTTTATTGTATGCTTTTGTTGTGTTCTTCCCATCTGCATTTGAACATTTCTGTTATGCCTGTTCCAAACTTGGCTCATGTGCTTGTGCATGTGCATGGGGGTTGTGTGTGTATGAGGTTTTTTTTTCTTTTTTTTTTTTTCTAACAGTGTTCCAGCTACCAATGTGTGTCTGTTCTCAGCGGAACTAGTGAATGTCTCTCTCTCTCTCTGCCTCGATAGCGTAGGGCTTAATTCTGTGGTCTAATCAGACCATATGGTCTCTACAGTCTTATGATGTGCTGAGAAGGATGGGATAGAGATGCTGCTGTGTAGTTAATAGTGCCAGCCTTGCTGCGGAAACACAAAGACACGCGCCACTGCCACACATTAAGGATCAAGACCTGGAACTGAGTTTGCTGCTGCCCTCATAACCCGCTTTACTCAAAATTAAACAAAGGAGATAAAAGAAAAAATTAAATAGAAAGTGAGAATTTACAGCTTTTTCTTTGTGTATCCTATGCAGCATTATCTGCATTTCTGCTGTTTAGACTCTGTCCACAGCTTTTGCATTTCATTTTTCATTTTTCAAGTTATCGACTCATAATTACTGCTGCCCTTTCTGCCCCGACACCACAGCTGCTGTTTAATTGAGTAATTTCAATAATTAATTGTGTGAATGTGCGTTAACTTGGTTTTGATGGATATCTCTCACTGAGAAATGGCTGTGACTGTCAAACACTAAATTGAGGATCTGTCCCGAAATGTTGGGTTAGCCCCATGAATAATTGTACGCTCAAAGTTACAAATGAGTCATTCAGCTTGTCTTAATATTTGGATTGAGTGTGAGATCATATATTTACATCAAATCCTACTGATGGAGCATTAGTTTTTAAAAATATTAATATGAGATCCTGTTCATCCACTGTCGAACATGTGAACATTATCACAGATTTGGGGCATTAAAGTTGATTAAGATCGCTCTTTAACATGTATGTTAGATATGATCATAGATTTCTGTTGTTAACTTTGCATCTGATAGCAGATGCTGTGGTAAATCGAGATGAGGTGGGGGAGTTTAACACTTGGTTTCTCTTGCACACAGTGGGTGATAAACATTGATCTTGTTTAATCTTGCTGGCCTGCTGCTAATGACAGGAGATGATGGGCCACACAGGACAGACTGCTCACTGGATTAGATATCTAAATGAGGACTTTATCCTCATCCTCTCTTCCTCTTCTGCCATTACCAATAAGCCAGACAGCACATGCTGAGTTACAGTTTAATGCATGTGACTAGTGGTAGTGTGTAGCATGTTTTGTGTACATGTGTGTGTATGTGTGATGCAAACAATGGACGAATCATGTTCATGCAGCATTCACATTGGAGGAACACTGTCAGAGCTTGAGTCCACACTCACACTGCTGCTCCATACTAATCTGCCGTACTTCCAAAGGAATACATTTGCAATGTTCAATTCATTATAGTACCTTTGCACAATAACAGACAGTGATAGGGTGTTCCCAGAATGCCTCCCTCTCTGGAGTGCTAAACAAACACAGACTCAGGTTCTGGTTTCAGTGATAGATTATTGCTGTCTCACCCATACACTGTGGCTTGTTTTCCTATTAAACCTGCGCGGCTCCCTCTGTTGCTTCTGCCTGGCCCTGGTCTTTCAGTGCGTACGTGTTTTGTGTGTGTTGGATTCTCCCACCGTGCATGCACTGTGTGTGTTTATGTTTGTTTGCCTATATACTCGTTTCTATGGAAAGATATTGAAAGGGCTCTGAGGACAACCCCCATCAATCACCAACTCAGAAGGAAATGGAGAGAGGGATGGAGGATGGAAAGAGAGATGGAGGTCACCACAAGAAGCAGCATCTGGAGAAAAGGAGAGGGGGAGACAGAGGAAAAGTGGATGAATGGATGGAGCCGTCCGTGCTGGCTCTGATTGAGCTGGGTAGTGTAGTTTATATCCTTTAGAGATAAGGCCGGGGAGCACTGCTCAGCAGCTTCCTCCCCCTGTAGCTTGAACTGAGCGTGATAATAAGAAAGCGTGAATGGGGCAAATTGAATTAATGCCGCGGCACACCATAAAAGCCCTAACTATAATGCATTTTAAAATCCTATAATGAGGAGAGAGCTAAAATAATTTCACACTCCAGTGAAGAAGATGGCCCTCTAACAGATTTTGGGCCTGGCTGACACTGCCAGGGCTTTTGTCATTTAATGTGACTCTAGGTGCTATGTCGAAATGATACTTACTCTTACTTCCTGGTGTACAACAGTGTGAGGCAAACTTAGCGAACAAGCCATTCAGATTCCCGCAATACATACAGAGCTTAATCAGAACAGGAAGCGGCTGCTTGCCTGCTGATGTCTCGCTTGGGTCAGTTTTACCGTCTCGGAGTAAAACAGAGTTGCGGAGAGGGCACATCTGCCATGATAGTACTCCCTCATTACTCTCCATTAACAGCCCATTCAATGATGGGGACAGCAGTAGGAGTTGGACCTTATCCGGCTTGTGTCCACACGGACGCGCACGTTCATACACATGCATATACACACACAGAGGAAAAGCACAGATGTGTGCCCTTGTATGTGCACACACAGAAACACACAAAGTATTTTTCACTGTTTCCTGCCCTCACATGCTCTCAGCGCTCCCATCCTCATCATTAGAGTCATGCCATCATAAAGCTGAAATTACCTCTCCATCATCAAACCAGGGAGAGAGAGAAAGATAGCTCTCTGACACACACTAACACTAACAGACGGGTGCTGATAGAGACTAATGACCAAATGAAAGCCTCTGGTATAAACAGTGCACCTCTCTGGCTACAACATATCAACTGCTATTTCCTCTTCTCTTCTCTTCTCTTCGCTTCTCTTCTCTTCTCTTCTCTTCTCTTCTCTTCTCTTCTCTTCTCTTCTCTTCTCTTCTCAACCTTCATGAACATCAAACCCAGCCCTGCTCACCATTCCTTCAGGAATATAGATTTTTTTTGTTCTGGAGCTGTATTGGGTTTCTTGCAACTTCTTACACTTTCCACTTAACCCCAGGCAACTGTGAGCCGAGGGGTGCATGGGAGCATCTCACTCATCTACTTTCTGTACACACATGTACACAACTACTGTTACACATCAGTACACAAACACCACACACTTAGAAAGCACATCAGGCTGACATCACATCCATACATACACATAAAGTTTCACACACATAAAAGCCTATTAACACACATGAATGCACAAACACGACGCAATTCAATGAAGCTTCAATACTTTGACACAACCAAGCAAACAAATACACACACACAAAATATACATGCCACATGTTCACTGCTCCAAGCAGAAAAAAACCCAGAGTGAGGTGTAAGGCAGGACTGAGAGAGGCCAAACAACACTTTATGTCTGTATACATTAGATCATCTTGTTTATTTCTTTTTTTATTTCAAACACAAAAACACAAAACATATGAAGGAAATATAAATGTACATGCAACTCCTCAATATTTGATGGAAAATTGATTGTATCTATTGATGAAAGGATGTTTTATACAAAAGAAATCTGTAGTTTTGTATCTCTTTTAAATACTAAATATACAGATTTAAGGAATGCTGATGTCAAAAATAGTCAAGAATTGCAATGTCAAAAGAGAAGTGCACTTGGTACAACAGCTTGGAACAAATTGCTAATCTAGTAAAGTGTGTACAGATAAGTTGAAAAGGTATTGCCCATTCAATATTACATGTTATATGGATAATTCAAACTATAATATTGGTTTAAGAAACATGTATCATATTTTTCTCAGAGTCTGAAGAGATTTATTGACCTTATTGCAGACAAAACCAACTTGTTCTCTCCGAGAGAGTTTATCATCAATCAGAATATCTAAAAAACATGTTCATGAAACTTTGATTTGATTGATTTCATTGTTATAAATATGAAGTGTGATTTGCTCATTGTCATATTTCTTATTTCCAGCAAATAACATGAAATTTGACTTTTTAACATTTACAACATTTGAAAACTTATTTGTTTAAAACCATATAAGGAATTGAGAAGATGATTTAGTTCTCTAATGAGATTCGTTAAATGGCTATTTGAGACAAGAAGATTTGTGTCATCTGCAAAGAGCAATGTAAATGTGATATTAGACATTGGAGCAAGATCATTTCTATAAATAAGAAATAATCCTAGGTCGTAATATGAATCCTTGAGGTACAGCATATTGCATTTTTTCTTTTTGACTCATGACTGTAAAAACATATTGTTTTCTATTAGGAACATAATTACTGAGACACTTACAAACATGACCATGAAAGCCATACTGTATCTATACATTTTTGAGAGCAAAATAGCATGATTAATATCAAATGTTTTTGATGGGTCTAAAAATATACCTATTGCATACTCATTATCTAAAGCTGTATATACAGTATACTATAAGAAAGTTCTAGGAGTACCATACAAGTTGAATGATTTTTAAAGAATTGATACTGATGATTAGAGAGAATATTGTATGTGCTCAAATGCACCAGGATTCTTTTATATTCTCTTACCAAAAAATTGCACTGGAATATTCCACCTTGCATTGTCATTTAGATTAACTCTCCTTGCCACCTTTCCAAATGAATAGTCTCTGCTGTGAACTGTGTGACAGGGCGTGCATATGTGCCACTGCACATCCATGTCATTTGTAGTGTAGTGGGTTGGTGGGTGGAAGGATGGGTGAGTTCATCATAGACTGCTGCACTGTACATATGCTCGAGTGCATATTATTTCTACAGTAAGTGTCTGTTTGGATAGCAGCAACATTGTTTCAACATAAATTAGAGAATAGAAAGGATACTTCACAGTCAGATCTAATTATGTATGATATCACAGGTAGTTGTGAAGATACAATACTTGACTACTAATGTAGTGCTTATGCAAATGTAACCTAATACCTGTGTGTACCTGTGTTATTTCTTCCCCAGTTTGATTTGAGAAGAAGCAAGGAATCCCACACACTGTCAATCACCTGGACTCACTTTAATTTCATTTTAAAATTTCCACCCAGAAAGCTTCAATTGTTTATCTTCAACACCCCATCCAAAGCTTCTAGTGAACACAGACATTTATAGAACTGAGAAGAGAGCTACTGTTGCCGAATGCACATTTTAGCTTCTTAGGTTGCCATTCAATCAATGTTTAGGCCTTAAGATCATGTTCTGACACAACAAATGAGGTGTGTGTTGTTTAGGCTGTTAGAGATTCTAGAAAAGAGTCAGCAGGTGGTTAAGCATTTTCAATAAGGGCCTCAAAACTTTGACACCAGTTGCCTTAAGAAATGCAAACAGCAACACTTAATCTTTTTTTAAGACAAAACTGAAATCCTAATTATCTTGCATTCAGCAGTCAACCTGTTACTGCCCTCATTATGCTGTAGGACTAATATCGATCTGTTGGCAGCACTGGGTCCTGTTGGCTTTGATGGTGTATTTAGCATTTTCTCAAATGGCAAGGGGACTTTTAAGACTGTTTGTCATGTATTGGTGGTACTCCTTTGCTGTGTGGGTTTTCTTGATGGAAAAGTGTAGGCCTTATTGTTTATTGCTGATGGTTTGGTAACAGTTGTATTGTCCTACTTGAAAAAGTTAAATAAACACTGCAACATTTGGGGAAAATTAGTATGCAATGCTGCCTACATAGAGGCAGATGAGGATGTTGATATCAAAGGCACATAGGCTGTGGAAAATGTAAGCCAAGGTATACTACACTACCTAGAGGTAAACAGTTAGCCCAGCTCTGACAAAAGTCAAGCAATTTATTTTTCAAAAGCTCTATATTGTTTAATAGGTGTAAAAAACAACAAATGAGTCATTGTGGTTTAAGGAGCTGTTATCTTATAGCATTCTGGCCTATTGAATTTGCCTGCTTTTTACAGTGTCATAAACCAAACAAAACTGAGGTCGGTCTTGGACATACTGGTGGGTATTTTGCTAACTAAATATCAGTTTGTTTAAATAAGACCGTGTTAGTACTTTATCGACCACAAGCTAAAGCAAGCAATAATAGTAGGTAATGTATTTACAACTCTTAAGTTACATATCCTACATCTTTTCCCATGAACCTACAAATTAGAATAGTTAAATTTAGTTAGATGGTCTTGAAATTACTTTTCATTAGTGTAACAATAGTACACACAGAGTATAATTTTTTTTATTACTTGAGTAAACTGGATTTATCAGCAATCAAGTTTGGAAAGACCTTTGTACTCAGCCATTGCTGGCAGGACAAAGCTTTGTCCTTCCATCTATATTCATCCACATATTCTGACTAGTTAGAAAAAAACTCAGTATATGCTCCATCGATCAGGACTCTTGACATTTCCACATTACCACAAATGGATTTTCTTTTTCTTTTTTTCTTTTACAGAAATTGGCATTTGAGGAGGACACAATAACTATATATATGGAATTTTGTAATGTGGTGGCCAATGTCAAGTACTGTTAAGTAAATGTGCTCAGAAGTGTGACTCAGTTGAACACAAAATTTGATATGATGTGAAACTGTTTTTTGCTCTTAAATAAGTAAAAATGACAACTTTGAGCCAGCAATATGAAAGAGGCTGTCTAATGTGTGACTAATAATTTCTCTTTACTGCAACATACTGTGGCCAAGGCAAATGTAGGATGAGGTCCAACATAAGTATAAAGAAAAACAAATGTCGAGAGAGTTAAGTGACCAATCATACAGCTTAGTGTTTTGTACCTTGATGTCTGTGTGTCACAGTTACTGTGATGACTTGTGTAAAAGCAAAGCAGAGAGTGCTTATACTGTGAGTCTCATCAACAGAGCTTTGTTTGGTAGCTAACATGAAGGTCTGAAGTATGCTTTCCATGGAGGCAGTTCAGTGCATAAGTATTTTTGAAAAACTCTCACTCCCGTTGTAGGCTTTTGGGCAGAATCAGGTCTTTTTTTCAATCTCATATTGATTATCTAGAGTCAAAGTCCAGGATCAATAAATTGTCCCTTGTCTACAAAGAACATGAGGAAGGAGGAAGAGAAAATGTTTCGTCTTTGCCAGAGTAAGAATACAGTATGTGTTTGAGGTCACACTGTAAAATGTCAGGCTGTAAATTATCAGGTTTTAAATCTTTCATGAATAGTTCCTGAAATTTTGAGAAGAACAAGAATACTATTTGAATTTTGTCAACAGGTAATCAACCACAGCAACAAACGTAGCCGTGTGATGAATATAACAACATGACTAAAAAGATCCACGGCAGCATGACTCACATTTCTTTTAAAAGCAAGCCAAACATTTTTGTGGGATGGAAATTGGAACTGGCTCTATTGACAGCTATTGGCTTGAAAGTAATCTCACCCTTACTTATGTTTAAATAAAGTATGTGAAGATTGTACATCAGAAACGTAAACAGATTTTGAGGAGATGGTATGAAATTTTTATCTCAAAGGTGCAGAATAGAAGATTTCTCCTGCCTCACAGCACAAAATACCCTTCAACTATCTGAAGGGGGTTGGTAGGATTTCTGATCAATCCCCATGACTCAGTTATTGCTTCTTTAAAATTCTGGCTCTCAAAACTCCCTTTCAACCTGTACTCACCAACAACAACAACAACCTTGACACTAACTGATCAGATACTTTAGTTCTCCATGATTCTGGATTATTGAGGAGACACCGCTGAAAAAAAAAAATAGAATATTTCATACATTGTTTCCTATACAGTGTGGGAAGAAGAACAGGTTATCCATTGTTTTTATGCTACATTATAGATCAGCAGCCATATGGAATCTTACATAAATGTGTTATCACAAACAAGCATAGGATTTGTGTGTGGTGTGTGCCAGTAGAATTAAATAAAGATTTACTTAGTAATTCCAATGCTTTGAAATAAGTGAAATAAGCATTTTCAAAAATAACTTGACTTTCATACTCAACACGAAGTATATTCACATGGGCTGTACACCAAACATACAGTGCATTTTAAAAAGGACACAATTAAAGACACACAGGCTGACCACAAAGATTGCAGGCAAAAAAAAGTAGTCACCTCAAAGCAGTATTGCAATTTGCAATGACAACCATCCATCGTAATATTCCAAGTCGAGTACAGTTGGTTTTTTATCAACCTCAAATTGATGCATCATTATTTGTTTATACCTCTGTGGCTGGAGGTTTGTGCTTGAGCTTTTGTAGCTTTCATACAGTATCTTTTGCTATCACTGAGGTTACTAAAACCTGAAAAGTTTCCACACAATGGAAGGACCAAGGTCCGTTTTTCACTGCAGACATGACATTTTCGTTTTGGCTAGCAGCGCTTCGATGAGTCATTTTGAAAATGACTAACGTTCCCGTCATGGATGTATTTTTGATTTTGCTCTCTTCTGTCAGTTCACGTTCGCATGATGTCTGGTATGCATGTATTGCTTCAGCATGTAACAGCTCACAAGCTTTATGTACACAATCTCAGTGACAGAAGCAAATAAAGGGATGCTTGTCCTTTTTTTCAAATGCAAATGCTGCATTATTCAATCTCCCTAAAACAACAATCAGCTTTTAAACACAATAGACCTTTTTCACAGCAGACATTTTGACCTGTCACAGTAGGAAAAGCACAGGTGGAATCAATTTAATTAATGATGGCTGCATTTCATTTAGGTGAGTCACTTTCAGGGCTCTGGTATTGTGTTTGCTTACTCACTGACATAGCTTACCACAACACATATTGGAATGGAGCCATCAATAATATTATTATTTAACACTTGTGCTTTTTCTGTATCGACAAGTCAGCCGGGGGAATTTGGGCTGTGTGGGTACCAGGCTTATGTTTCCGACTGAAAGAAATGATCCACTCCAGCTTGCAGTATAACTGAGTAGCTCCCTTTGCAGTTGTAATAGTCCTTTGCATTATTGTGTGGAGGAGTAATGGGCATAAGGGATCCATCCAGTGATCCACAGCACTGATAGCAGCCTCATCTCTCTTCAAAGCTGTCCAGGATCTCCTGCAGTTTACCAAATGGCAACGGCAACCCTCCTCTTCGGCTCCATGATGTGGTGTAAATGTGCTTGCTCTCTGTCTGAAAGAGGTTGAAGTTTTCTTCAGGGGATATCGAAAGTGTAACGCCACATGCAAAAATGTGCAAGCCACTGGTCATCTGTGTATGTCCCAAGCGCTGTTGTTTCCCACCACTGCTGAGATCAATGTCTACCCCGTATTGCTCTTAGGGGTAAAATTCCTCCTTTATTGTCTGGTCCTGCGCTCTTTTGCAGCTCACAAATGGCGTTGTCCTGGCAGTTTCAGATGTTGGAACAGCCTGTGCATGTATATTAGTTCTTGTAACATTTTTGTTTTTTTAGCCAGCCTGTGCGAAACAAGTCCGGCAGTTGTCTGGTGACAGACTGATGTAATAACTGTCCACAGGGCCCATTGACCTTCTAGTGGAAGTGACACAGGCAGTAACGAAATCTGAACACAAGTGCTCAGCTGGACACGTTGGAGACACATGATAGACACACGCGTAAACGCAGATGTGTCTCGGCTGTCCACTTGTGTTCAGATCACCCAAGATGCATGTTAATGCCAGGTGTAAACAGACTGTGAAGAGGGTCTATTCACTGAGCAGCCCAACTCAGAGATAGAGGAAAATACTCTGGGCCAGTGAGAAAAATACACTCAGATGACATCAGAACTTACTGAGAGGGCACATTTACCTCCATGTCCATCAATAATAATACATAGTAAAGTACTTTAAAAAAAAAAAATGTGCATTTAATCAGTAGTTGGCACTAGAGACAGACATAAAAATAAAACATGGAGAGATGGGGGGAGATAACGTGCAGTAAAGATTCCTAGCTGGAATTAAACTGGCGACGTTGCGATTACACAGCATCAGCCTTGCACCACAGGGATGCCTGAGTATTCTTTTTCACACTGACTGCTTTTGTCGGAGAGTTCCTGTGTGTGGGCAGTGCCTGTAGTGCACGGTCTTACTGGGTTTTAAACCTTGGACCCTGGAGTTATAGAGGATCCCACAGAGAGAAGATAATGATGCACATAGGCCTGTTTCACTAAGGAAATGTGGGTGGAGGTGGGGGTAATGTGGCACTATATCTTTTTCTCCTCTTCAAAAACAACACTTATGCAAAGAGGAGTGATAACCAGTTATTGATCAATCATTTTGTGTTTACTTTCTTTTTCAGCCAATAACTAACACAGTGTTTTTTATAAATGACTAACTGTTGTCATTAATTGATTGGCAGAGGTTAAGGTGTGTGATTTTTCACAGCGCAAAGTCAGCACATTAATTATTTAATGTTCATTACTGTGTGGAAAAAATGAGATTGAATATGTCTTGCAGATATGAGCATGGGCTGCAGAAGAGAAAATACTTTAAAGCTAATTTGCACATTTCAACATAATAAATATTGTGACATTATTATATTATATATAACATGTTAAGCCGTGTAGTAAATTTTAGGCCATAGTTGTTTTAAATTTAAATGGAATTTAAAATATTTTGACTAAATCATATTATATTTCCCTTCCCTGAAGGCTATACCAGGCTGCACCAGTATATCTCCATTCAACACTTGCTTCTCTCTAAATCCTCCTCTTTTATGTGAGTGAATAGAAGTGAATAGGGCACATTTTTCTCCGCTCAAAGCAATAGAACAAAAGGGATTGAATGAGTTTTGTAATTCTTTTGGCTGAACTACAAGAAAAAAAATGTGCCCACCAGAAAGGGGGCTATGGCTGTCTGAGGTCTGATGGGAGAGAACCATCCATCCATCCATCCATCCATCCATCCATCCATCCATCCATCCATCCATCCATCCATCCATCCATCTTGTTAAGGATCATGCAGGGAGAGAGCCATCTCCAGCAGAAAACATATTTACTACACATACATACATAACAATACAGTATAGAGTGAAGGGTTTAAATGTACTACTAGAATAGTTGCTGCCGTGTGGATCTTTTGTGTTTGCTGCTTGGCTCCCTATAGCTAATTGTGGGCTTTGCTAGCTATATATACATTTATCTACATCTAACTGTATTTTTCTGTCTATTTCTTTATCACTGCTGTGGAAGTCAGTCACTAGTACTGTGAATGGGGCTGGGTCCTCAGTTTACACTTAGGTTTATGGCACTTAGAAATTAATTACATAGAGAATATTATGTACACATTTTTTTTTTTCCGGAGAAGAGCTGGATTTAAACTTAAAGAACTAGAATATATATGTGAGGAGGTGTGTGTGAAAGCGCCTCATGCTCCCCTGTGAAGCAGGACGTGTGAAGAACAGTGCTGTAAATAAAGGAGAACTAGAGAATTATTTATTGTGATATTGTTTATTGTGATATTATATAGTGTCATTTTATTATATGGTTTATTGTCACCATATAATGTTGTCACTCATCTCTGTCTTGTGAATCAAGGAGCACCCAACATGGTTAAATGCTGACCCTAAAGATGTATGCTGAAGGCCACCCGCTGTTCACTGTAATCGTGTGGAAAAAAAGTGAATGGGGAAAATTATATTGCAAAATACAAACTCAGTAATTTTTCCTTTCAATGTCAAATTTAACTTTTCCTAATATGTATTGGAGGCCATTCTGAAAATTGTTCCATTTAAAGTCATTAGAGTTTATGTTTGGAGGAGAGTGAATAGAGTGCTGCACGAATGACATATTTTCATGGGCTCACCAGGAGGTTAGCGTCACCCTGGTTCCCTCAACAAAAGGCGTTGCGATGCGATTTTTCCATTGGCTTTAGGATGGTTGCAGAAAACATGCTTCGTGACAAACAATTTATGATACTGCCACACCTTGTACAGCAGGATAATCTTCACAAATGAACACCACTTCTCGAAGCCTAAATATAATCACTAGAGGTAAAAAGCTAATGTTAGGCTATAAACGAACTACACCATGGTCGCATGACGTAACCACCGCTAAACTTCCAACTTGTAGTTTGATTCAGCTCCTACCTCTTCTACAAAAGCCTTTTTACAAAGTCGACGAGGCTGTAAAGGCGGACTGATGAGTAGATCTTTTTTCGTGTTCGCCATGATGACATTTAACATCCCCGACAACCTCTGCAGTCTCATTTAGACACTTGCTAGCAACTGACCATTTTTAAGACATGTAAAAGCTTAAAATATGAGATGTTTACTAATGTATGTTTTGTCATAGGATAAAACGTGAAAAAGTCTTGACCTTCTTTTAACTTTAGACTTTATTACTGGCATCTAACCCATTCAAAAAACCATTAACGTTGGGATGAGGGAACCAGAAATTCAAAAATGCTGACTGATTTTTGGGTTTTATCTCTCATTCCTGCAGCACTCTATGGTGCCAATAATCTGATGGTAATGCCACAGATGCTACATCAGTGTTGTACTTGTCTGTATTGCATATATGTCTTATTTTTTATTTCCATTACTCGCAGACATAAGCTGTGCCACAATCCTGTCAAAATTGTTTGCAGATATAGTTGCTAAAAAACACATATTGGCCGCTTTATCGAACACAATTATGTTCATTTTTGGCAGACGTGCAGATTTGGAGTGAAAAATGTGCACAATTTGACCATTTGTAATTGTTCTGGGTTGAAATTGCCTGCATGTGTGTTTACATGGTTAGTGTGTCAGCCATTCTGAGCCGCTGGAGAGTCCAGGGTGTGTGGTGCCGGGATCTCTGAGTTAATAGATTTCTGTCCCCAGTGCTTTTAGCTGTGTTGATCTCCTGCTGACGGTTTCACACTCAGCTTTAAGCACAGAGATGGGGAGGGGGTGGGCGGCTTATAATAGAGCCTCCTTAACACTGCAAACATTGGGTTAATGTACCTTATTACTCCCCCATTGAGCTGACTTTCACTTTCCATTCACTCGCAGCTAAAAAAGCACCCCCGAAATTCCATGTCTCGCACGGCCCATTGATATTTATGCTTGCAGACGCAATTTGTTTAATTCCACACAGAAATATTTGTATCTTAATTTCCTTCCTCACTGGACGTAGGAGGAACAAGGGATCCATAAGAAAAACCTTGTGTTTTTAATTATACTGTATGTTCTATCTTAATTTCCTCCTCTTGTGGCCTGCGCTCTGCTACTGTACCTCTTCTTTCCAAACATGGATGCTCCCGGCCTCTATTGTTGTGCTCCGCTGTTTGTTGTGCTTCCCTTGTGCTCTTGTCTCTATAATGTTATTTTACGTTTTCTGCTAAGCATCACACAATACTTCTTCCACCACGCTGCCTGCCTCTCCCTCCTCTCTCGTATCTTTCTCTCCCTCTGTAGATATTTGTGTTTCTGTATCTGTGCCTCTCTCCTTCACTCTGTTTCCTCTCATCTCCTTCCCACACACACTCAGTGTCCTTGTACTGTGGGCAGTGTATATGTGCACAGAAGCACTTGAGACAACTTTTTTTTTTTTTTCATACAGGCAAGCCACTTAGCAGCTTTATATAGCAACTACCCAAGGAGGGGATTAACAGCAGGAAACATCAACAGAATGGCTTGCAGTGAAATAGAACACACACTCATACAAAACTCGCGCACACACATGCAAACGCTCCACGCTCAATGTACTCCCTGAGCCTTCGCCAACCACACACTGCACCCCTGCCATCCACCTTAGTATGATACATTATTATGTTAGTCATCCAGCAGATGCTCTTATCCTTATGGCATTGTAGCGTACAGTATAGACCAGCTCTTCATCACACAGAACGCACTGAGCATATTTGAGCTTGTGAGCCTCTGACTCGCGCGGTTATTTGATCACATCTTTTGTCTCAGTCAGGTGAGGCAGATTCTGTCGGCTTGGCGCTCATGGGGCATCGCTCACAGCCGCTTTCCACTTAACTCGCCAGATCAGAGAGAAGTCGCAGACGTTTGCAACCTCAGCACATGCAGCGTGCACTCTCGCCTCTCTCATCTCTCACTTCACAAACACAGGCTCAAACACACTCACACACACACACACACACACACATACACGCTCAAACACACTAGTACATTCTTCATTATCATTCCAGAGCTGATAGGCTCTAATTATCTGCCTTGGCTCTGATTAGTCTCTCTGTAACAAGCTAATTAGATGGAGCCTTGTAAAATCATCACCACCATTACCACAGAGACATGGCTGGGAAAGACACCAACAAGCAGGAGGCAAGGAATGTATCTTGCACTGCTCCCCGCAAAGATTTGATAGTCAACTAAATGTTAAGTGCTGAAGCTCTGATTTCTTTTTGATTAAGTGCCTTTTAAAGCCCTCTACTTTGCAATAGAATCTTTATCCTTCCTCATTATTCATCACGAAAGGATTGTTCCGTCTTACAGGGCAGGATGATCTGGCTTAAACTGCATAAACTGCCGCTGTCGACATTTTAGGAGATAGCATCTGAACATTGATTAGTTTCTCTGCCCCCACGATACAGTGGCTATTTATCCAAAACGAACGAATCGTCAGATCTGAGTCAGAACTTTTCTCTCTGCAGAGCAACTTTAAAGCCTGAGCAGAAAGCTAGATTAATTCTCTCCTCTAGCTTCTTCCTCCCTCTGTTATTATCCCTCTAACAATCCTTTTAGGAGCTGTCACACACTTTATAGCTATTGTGTTTCAGTTGTGAACACTCCAGAGCTAGTCTGGTGTGCAACACATTGTATTTTCCATCAAAATGCATCTTAACTGTAAGCCAGTTAAAAAAGAAATAGGAATTGCGATCTGAGCATCTGTTTCCTGCTTTCCAACTCATTTGAGCGAACGCTAGGTGCTGTGAAAGATTTATTATAGCAATTCGTACAGTTTGAAGACTTCATATCATTTTCTGTATGCATGTGCTTCTCATTACCAACATATAGTTTTCTATAGTCGGCTGTAATTGACTTTGGAGAGACATTATTTTTGCAGAATATTAGGGAAACCAGCAAAATAAAACTGGTTTGTACAGTGACAGCACATCTGTTGAGTCAGCCCTCAGGGCAGTGAAAGGATGCATCACAAACTCCTGCTGCTTTTGTCTTGGATTAAAAAGTACATTTATAGCCTGGGGTCACACACAAGAGACCTTTTACATAATGGGATTTGAAATCCATAGTTACTTTTAGCCCTTAGGTAACTCACCTCAAGTGTGCACTGGCGTGTGTGTGTGTGTGTGTGAGAGAGAGAGAGAGAGAGAGAGAGAGAGAGATAGGGACTGGAAAAGACATGCTAATGTCAGTTCCGTCAAGTGTGCAAACATGTGTCTGGGTGTGACGGGACAACTTGCCTTTATGTCAAATCTTTGTGCTTGTGCTTATATCTGTGTGTGCGTGTGTTTGCATATGTGTGTTTGTCCTGGCAGGGGGTCCTTCCTTTTTGGGGAGAGGCAGATGGCCTCTGTGGATCGCAGCCTACTGAACTGGTTGGCAGCCCTTCTGACATAATCCTTCATGCTACGTTGACACAAGATCACAGCCAATATTTGTGAAAATAGTGTCTTAGCTCACAATTCTGTGACTCGCTCCAGTTTGCAGGAATAGATTCTGCACAAAAGGTGTCCTAGATCGAGACCGTGACAGTGTCAGAATTTTTTTGTGCACATTGTTTCCAGATTGTGTCATGGTATTTAATGTGGATAATGATCCTCTACTATCAGTTCCAGCAAAAGGCACGCTACACGCTCCTGTCATAGAGACTGCAACGCAGTTGTACACTGCTTCTCTTTCAGCCCTGCTGTGCACTCTTGCTGTCTGCCCCAGCTCAGGGTGAGCGAGTTGGTAATTGGATTCCTGGAATCTTCTTATTCTCTCCACTGAGGCAGTGTGCAGGCGACAAAATGCCTGCAGCCATGAGGCATCATCCCTGGGCCCCTGTGGGAAGATCAAGGTAGCTTTACACGGACTTGGTAGATGAGACTGTGGCTGAGGCTCCCTCCCATGGGAACCTGGATATCTGGATGCATGTATGGGATCCTTGATGGAGAATGGATGGATGACATCATGTCCACCAACCTCCACCACTGGCAGCTTTCCCGACATCCACTCACAACATTCTTCCCAAACCCGGCAGCTAGGGGGAAGTAGAGGGAAGTGGAACAATATGTGTGGTAATTGACTTTGACCGAAGCTCTGCAGATACAAAAATTACTGAGATATATTCTAATCCTGCAGCATTATGTTTTGCCATCTAGTGGAGAACGCTTATGTCTCACATACCTGTACCCTTAGTTGACTCGCTGCTTGTCGGTGCTTTGGATTCCCCTGGCTGCTTGTCTCCCCTCTACACACACAGTTACATGACAGCTGTCACTTTCAGTAACCAGAGCTCCGTCACTATCTTTGCGCCATCCCCCAGGCCCAGACTGGTACCTGAACAAGGTGAAGCTGAAGATCATCGATGTCAATGACAACGTCCCTGAGTGGAATATGAAGCCGTACCCTTACCAGGCTGTAGTGTCCCCTGAGGCCCCAGCAGGAGCATTTGTCTACCAGCTCCAGGCTCACGATGGGGATGAGGGCAAAAGCGGAGAGGTGGAGTACTTTTTGTCGGATGGTAAGCTTTCCACTGTTTACACACACACACACACACACACACACACACACATACACACACACACACACGAGATGTATAAGAGGAAAAGGTATTAAAATAGGTTTTCTTGTTAAAATAGGTTGACAGGCTGTAGAGCCTTCGAAATAAATCCATCTAGTCAGACACCAGCACAGTCAGTCAGACAGACAGCCACAGGCGTTCACACATTCATTCATGCATTCATACACTCTTTAGGTGTCCATTAGTTTCTGTGTCTCTCTGTCACCCTGTCTCTCTCTGCCTCTGTATCTCCATCCCTCTCTCTCTCTCTCTCTCTCTCTCTCTCGCTCTCTCTCTCTCTCATTTTCTCTCTCTTCCTTCTACACACACATATACACACATACGAAATCACAGACACAGCCAGAGGCCTTCACACATTTGTTTATGCACTTATCATGCACTCTTGTCTATCTGTCTGCTTCTCTCTGTTTCATACACACAGAGTCATGCGAACACACCACACACACGCGCACACACACACACACACACACACACACACACACACACACACACACACACACACACACAGTGGGCTTTTGGAAGTCAGCCAGAGTAGTAGACCCCCTGGTGGTTGAAGGGATAGAGGTTTGTTGGCATGTCAAAGATGGGGGGATGTGCTAATCTTGCCAACAGGGCTTCACAAAACACTACCAACTTCCCTCTGACTCGTGTTAGTCCATCGCACAGCTCCCTTATGTGACTTAAACCACAATTACCACAAGGTACCCATGCGCTATATGGCCATGCTAAGAACTCATATAAGTATGTCATATGTACAAACTAAATAGTTTCCCTTCAAAGTAATCTAGACCCAAATTCAAGATTTCACATGTATTAAACAACCCTCTTATCTTGTGCTTAACTTTTAAGACCTCAAGAGGATGGGAGGAGTTGGCCTTTTGATGAGTGAGGTCAGCCTGTCTGACCCCATTTTTTAGTATTTAACAGTACTGAAAAAGTTATTTAGATCTTTTATTTAAAGCTGCCCTGTGGAGTTTTCTTTAAACAAACAAAAGCTAGTGTTTGTCATTTAAAAACATTTTGTGGATCCTTGAGGTCTAACAGATGTGTTGACTGCATTTCTTTTCTCATTGAAAATTTGCAAAGCACATTTTTTAATTATTCAAATCCTGCAATTTTTTGCAAGTAGTCCTCTTCTTCTTCTTCTTCTTCTTCTTCTTCTGCTTCTCTGCCTTTGATTTCCGTTGCATTTATTTGCACAGCATTACCACCGACTGTCAATCAACAGAAAAGCATGAAACAAATGGCAGAAAAGTGTGTTTGGTGGCCCATTTGCTTGCATGCATGCACATACATCGTTGTGCAAGATACACAGAACAAACAAAATGTGGACTCACTCATAAAACCCTGCTCCATAGCACTACTAGTGGTCAAAAATGCTACAGGGTACCTACTTAATCATAAATCAAGGTGCTGCAATCTTTCTAGGAGAGAAGTATCCAAAGTGACAGTATTCACCATACAGCATAATGAATATGGCTACTTTATAAAATGCAAGTCATCAAGGACAAGACCCTGGAAACAGCTGTCGATATGTCTTTTGTATATTTTTCATCATTAATAGGAGCCAGTGGACTTGACACTAGGTGATACATACAGGGTCGGGAAGTCAGACAGACTGAGACAGATTAACACAATATTGGTTTTCATCTTTTCCTGGTATTTATTGGCAAAATGAAAAAAATATAGAATAACGTCAGTCTTATCCTTTAAAGATGACTGCAGGCTTTTAGCCACTCGTAACAGTACGGAGCATTGTCTTTGTGAGTGGGGCCCTGTTTTGTTCTAGTCACATGCAGCCTCATGCTTGTCCACAAACATGTCATGGTGATAGTTTCACACTATGAAAAGAAGGTTGCAAGCTACCAAACATGTAGGTACCAAAATGTTTTTAAAAAATCTAGTTTACTGACAACCTGTTTAACCTGCAGTGTAATTAATAGTTCTCTCCCAAGGACAGCCACCCTCAACTATGTTTGTTCAAGCCTGAACTGGTGAGATCAGCCAGTCATTCAGTTCTAATAAGAAATAAATACATTTTAAAAAAAATACATTGAAATTAATACACAAAAGATCCTGACACACTACCACTCAGAGATTTCACCTTACAGAAGTGAACACATTACCATAATTCTTGCTTAGTGCCAGTCATTATTCTTATAATTATTTCCAAACAAAGTGTATCAGGAAAAAAAATATAGCCATTGGTTATGAGGAGGAGGATGTAGAGGCTTTCAATGTTGATGAGATAGAGTGGAAGATACTACATACAAAATGCAGGACACTCCCAGTGCATATGTAAGAAAGTACCAGTATGCAAAGTGTGACTAATGTCATTAATGCTTTCTTAGAGAGTGGCCATTAACACAGCACTCACCTACCTAAACTCTGTCATTCAGGTTCAACAGGTTGCAACATGAATTATATTATAGAAAAATAAAACTCTATGTGTTGTGGGCCTTAACTCAGCAAGCCTAGCAAGGGAGAGTCACCTATTTTAAATTGCCATTTGGGTAACATTTCCGAGTTAGTATTCAAAACAGATCAGTTTTCACCTAAATGTTCTGTGGCTCATATTGGTTAGTATTCAAGCCAGCATTATTGAATTACTTTGGATCCAATGCTAGAAAATAATGTCATTGTATTTCCCTGTAGGCGGTGACGGCTGCTTTGCAGTGGAGAAGAACACAGGCCAGGTGGTGACCACGGGGCTGGTGCTGCAGAGGGACAGAGAATACTTGTTAAGTGTGGTGGCCCTTGACGGCCTGGGCAGCCGCAGTGCCCCTGCCATGCTCTCTGTGATGGCAGGAGCCAGAGCACCGCAATTCACCAATATTAGCTACGCCATCTCCATACCAGAGAACACACCTGAAGGACAGCCGTGAGTACTAACATCCGTCCACACATACATAAGCAGGGATGAATTAGGGCTGTGTGATACAGGTAACACATCAGGATAAATATACATATATGTATATATATATATATATATATATATATACAGTGCTGTGAAAAAGTATTTGCCCCCTTACAGATTTCTTTTGTTTTTGCGATATATGTCAGATCATCAAACAAATTTAATATCAGACAAAGATAACCTGAGTAAATACAAAAAGCAGTTTTTCAATGATGATTTCATTTATTAAGGGAAAAAAAGCTATCCAAATCAACCTGCCCCTATGTGAAAAGTACCCCCCCCTCTTCTTCTGTTATATATATGAATTAACTATGATTAACCACATTCTTTGGAAAGCTGAGTTCAATTTCACAAGCTCCACCCAGGCCTGATTACTGCCAGACCTGTAGAATCAAGAAATCACTTAAATAGAATCTGTCTGACAACATGAAGTAAGCAAAAAAGATCTCAAAAAGCAACACATCATGCCCCAAAGATCCAAAGAAATTCAAGAACAGATGAGAAACACAGTCATTGACATCTATCAGTCTAGAAAGGGTTACAAAGCCATTTCTAAGGCTTTGGGACTCCAGCAAACCATTGTGGGAGCCATTATCCACAAATGGAGAAAACATGGAACAGTGGTGAACCTTCCCAGGAGTGGCCGGCCTACCAAAATTACTACAAGAGCACATCGACAACTCATCCAGGAGGTCACAAAAGAACCCAAAACAACATCTAAAGCACTCCAGGCCTCACTTGCCTCAGTTAAGGTCAGTGTTCATGATTCAACAATAAGAAAGAGACTGGGCAAAAATGGCATCCATGGGAGAGTTCCAAGGCGAAAACCACTGCTGACCAAAAAGAACACAAAGGCCCGTCTCACATTTGACATAAAACATCTTGATGATCCCCAAGACTTTTGGGAAAATATTCTGTGGACTGACGAGACAAAAGTGGAACTTTTTGGAAGGTGTGTGTCCTGTTACATCTAGCGTAAAACTAACACAGTATTTCAGAAAAAGAACATCATACCTACAGTCAAACGTGGTGGTGGTGGCAGTGTGATGGTCTGGGGCTGCTTTGCTGCTTCAGGACCTGGACCTTAAACAGGCCGTTCATGCTCAAAAACCCTCCAGTGTGGCTGAATTAAAACAATTCTGCAAAGAAGAGTGGGCCAAAATTCCTCCACAGCGACGTGAAAGACTCATTGCCAGTTATCGCAAACGCTTGATTGCAGTTATTGCTGCCAAGGGTGGCACAACCAGTTATTAGGTTTAGGGGGTTACTTTTTCACATAGGGCCAGGTTGGTTTGGATAGCTTTTTTTACCTTTTAATAAATGAAATCATCATTGGAAAAACTGCATTTTGTATTTTCTCAGGTTATCTTTGTCTGATAATAAAACTTGTCTGATGATCTCAAACATGTAAGTGTGACAAAAAAGCAAAAACAAAAGAAATTTGTAAGGGGGCAAATACTTTTTCACAGCTGTGTGTGTGTGTGTGTGTGTGTGTAGCCTTTATTCAAATGTAGACTATTCCCTCGTGGCTATCAGCAAACGCTCTTTGCCAGATTCTTTATTGTTACCTCGATAGGTATAACTGCCTGACTACAGAATAACAATGCAGTCTAATGTAAAACAGTATTAAAAATGCAACAAGATTGCAAAACCGTTGTCAGTATACTCGTATATGTAAATTGCCAGAAAATAGAGTAAAAGCATGTGACAACAGGGAGAGTTTTACACTGTACAGCATAGTATAAGAATTAAAACTGACAAGCATGCATGTCTCTTCAAACACCACTCCTGTTATTACTTAATGCAGACAAACAGTTGTCTAAGGTGTCACTTTTCACATACTACCTGTTAAGACTTTATGAATAATCATTTTAGCACCAGCACACTCAAGCATCAGTTGACTTACCATCATCACACACCACCAAACTTTCCTAACCATGAAGACAAACATTGATATCTCCATACCAGTATTACATTATGACACAGAACTGACAAGTACTGATTGACTGTGTTTATAGCACATAGCCAATGGGCCATATGAAAATTGATTTCATTACAGTGCGGTGCTGATGTAGGAAAAGAGGATTTCGATTTCAATTTCACATGCGTGCAACTGAAATCGAACAGCAAAGACTGCTTCCCTTTTTTTTTTCTTTTTTCTTTTTTTTTTCAAAATCACTTTCTCTTTGTTCCGCAGTTTCCTGGTGGTGTTTGCCATTTCCTTCCAGAAGCAGCCAGTCAGCTACAGCCTGCTTATCAATCCCAGCAGCCTTTTCAGCATCCGACAGGAGACGGGGGAGATCAGTTTGACCAGGACGCTGGATTATGAGAGTGACCAGCGACGTTACCTTCTGATGGTGCGAGCCAGTGAGGAGCCCGGCAGCCTCAGCGCTGCCACGGAGGTTAGTTTAATTAGAGAGCGACACGGGCAGCGAACATGAGTCATGTAAGAATTCGAAGCACACAGGTCCACTAACCCCAAAGCTGAGGTGCACTGTGATGTTTTATTATTGCATCTGTCACACAAGCATTTACTCTTACTGTTCTGAATTACACTGAAATTTAAAAAACAAAAAAAAGGCTGTATTGCTGAGATTGGTTGTGTTGTGCTCTCCCTATGGGCTTTCACAAAGCTCTCAGACAGATCAGTTTTCACCTAAATGTTCTGTGGCTCATATCGGCTGACTGAGGGTGTATTAACAGCAATGATCTGATCTCCGCGCTGACCTATTGACATCACACCACTTGGCGATAACCACAAAGGAGAGGCAGCGAAGTTTGAGGCTGTCTACACGAATGGCATGGCTGAATGGTTTTGAAAGGTTAACAAGTGGACCGGGTGGCCCAAGTGATTTTTTTTTTTTTTTTTTTTTTCTGCGGTTTGTTTCACCCTTTTGTTTCTGTGTCTCAGTGAAGTGCTTTTTGTTAAAAGTGTGATCTGGAGATGAACTGTGTAAAATACAGAACACACTCTGAGGCACTTGGCAAAGAAACTCAAAATCCAAAAACTTGATTCACAAACGAATATTTCTAGATAAACTATTCATGAATTCAGTTTCATTTAAATTATTAATTTGAAGATTTTGTTGCCCAATTATCATGTCAGGCGCTCGCTTCCTACCACAGATTTAGTAGGCAAAAATCTCTTTCTGCTCAGCAGCATGTTGTGGAGTAGGAGATGGAGACTGGGAAAACCTATCCCAGCTATTTCAGGACTATTACTCAGCTGTCACTTCACACTTTACACACAGTGGTGACAGGGAGCTTGTAGGGCGGAGGGCGGCTAAGGGCCTTTGTCAAAAACACACAGTGAGGCACACACATGCTCAGAACATTTCTATTTTTGACTCAGGGAAATCATGAAGTGGAAGATAAAGGATGTGTTGAACTGGTAACTTGAGAAACTATGAATGCAATTTAGATTAAGTTTTGGGGTCAACTTCCTGTACAGACAATTTCATATGGTTGTCTCCTGGATTTGAGGGTTATTAAAGAGAGGCTAATTTTGTATTATTCTACTCTGATTCTCTCCTCTCCTCTTCTCTCCTCTCTTCTCCTCTCCTCCTCTTATCCCATCATGCTGGCGCTAATCAGGTTCAGGTGTTGATAACGGATGAGAATGATTGTGTCCCAGAGTTCCTCCAATCCATCTACAGTGTGGATGGAGTCCCTGAGACTGTAACTACGGCAACGTCCCTGCTGCAGGGTGAGACTCCTCTGATCCCATATTTCACACCCATCTGTTTCTTTTTGAAGTGGAGAGAGAAACTATCAAAAAACTCACTTTTCTACAAGAAAACAACAGATGTATTTTGGTTGAACGCCAAAGATTCAGTCAGTGTTTTGGCTTTTGGACCCACTATGCTTCCATTTTTACATAGTGAAAGAAACTACATCTTTCAGATCTGCGATCATAATCTCTATTATGCTAAATTAAACTAGCTGCAAAGACACTATATATTTGATTTATTGTGCGCTGTATGAATAATGGCATGTAAATTTATCTATTATGGCATGAGGTTACCTTGTAATTGTCAATTATGAGGTGTATGTATTGTCATCATGATTGCTTAAATTATAAAAATGAAGAAACATATTGTGCTGTGGGAGGTGTAGAAATTTACAGTATATCTGTTAATTAGATCCGGGTGCTTGTTCCATTATGGCTGATGTATACTATGTTCCTAAAAAAGATCACTGACACTTTTTTTCTCGTTTGCTGCTTGAAAAAAAAAAATTACACTTCTGATTGCATTCGTGAGCTTCAGGTGTTTAAAGATACAGTATTTCTGAGTTCCCTTTGCAATATTTAGCATCACCCTAAGATAGAAAAATACCTCAGCATGAGTTGTCCACAGTCTGTTATAGTTTACTCACTAATACCCTTGAAATCACAGATAATGCACATTGAATAAAAAAAACAAAACAAAAAAACAACAACCCATTATTCAGGAGTTCAGGCGTATTCTTTCTACATTTTACCTCATTCACTGTTGCAGTTTCTGTCAAATGCTCCTGTGCCTGTGGGACTTCTGTCCCCAATGGGCTACCATTGGTGATTCCTGGGAATCTCTGGCTGGGCAATTGTTTCAAGTGCATTCTGGCTGAGAAAAATGGAACAAATTTAATCTGAAAACATTCGAATACACAGCCCAGAGTGGTAGAAATTGTTGCCACAGCAGAGCCAGCGGCAGGAGAATATGGCACCCAATACAAACCAGCGCATCAAGGAAAAATAATAAAACAACCAGTACGGAAAGGAAAATCTCAGCAGAGGAGAGATCAAAGGTAGAGAGAAAGAGGACAGGGAGTCCTCTGAAAGATCTGTCAGTGGGAAAGTTAGATCTCTATGCCACAAATAGACTGAAGCTGATATACCTTGCAAATGTATGACTTTATAGTTCACCAGTTTCCTCAGATGAATGGCCAGAATGCTCCCAACAATTCAGAACTGGTGGGCTGCGCAGCTAACTAATGAAATGTCAAAGATCTGAGGCACGGAGGGAGTGAAATCCCCATTATCCCATCACCCCTGCTTTTACTGGGCAAAGACACAGATGAACAGGTTACAATGAGGCTATCACTTCAACTTTACCCACTGAGGTTGATGGTAAAAAACATATAAACTGTTAGCACTGGTGACAGTGAGGTTTAAGGGAAACTTACTCCTTCAATTCTTTAACATTTAACGAGTCAGTCACATACAGACTATACAAAGAGTGCATGGTAAATTGCCGGTCTTCAACTATATTACAAGACATTGAGATGGAAGGAGAACGAAGCATGGAGATACACAGGCTGCAAGTGCCGATGCTTGACACAGAGGAAATAAACACATCAAAAGAATATGCAATATGCAATATGCAAGTGTTATGAGCTAGAGGGGAACAGTGAGTATAAGTGAAATTCACCAAACAGCAAACTTAGACTTAAATTAGCTTTGCAACCAAGGGTGTTGATATCTTTGGCTGTAGTCTTAGAAAAAATCTCATCTCACATTCAAAACAAATCTATAGTTTTTCTGTGTGATTACCTCAGAATGAAATCATTTCCAAACAGTCTCTGCAGAAAATACAACTCGTTCATTTCACTGAGTCCTTTTGCTGTCTTTAAGCTCATTTTTGCAAATGATGGTAATCATTCTGGAGGGCTATAAGACTGCAGAGTGCAGTTTGTGTGCTAGTAATTGTAGCTGTCAGAGCTTATGATCTATTACATGTTTAGCAAGGCCATAAAGAGATAATGATCTACACAGATGTCAACATATTCATCAGCTGATGCCATCTCATCAGCTCTTTTCGATTAACTGTTAATTGATGGTCCTTGTGTGATGTCTTCCCTCCCGTCACAGTGTTAGCCACGGACTGTGACTCGGGGTTAAACGCTGAGCTCACCTATTACACCCTGAGCCCGGACTTCAGCATTTCACCCCATGGGACCGTTTTCCCCGCGGGCCGGCTGGACTATGAGAGGCCTAACCATCTGTATGAATTTGTGGTGATGGCAGTGGACAGCGGGGATGAGCCTCATTCTGGCACTGCCACGGTCCGTGTGAGGATGGCAAACGTCAATGACGAGGATCCTGAATTCTCGCAGCCCATGTGAGCAGCTTTATTACTTATACCTACAATATACCCACACAGTCTTGTTATAAACCCTGTAATTCTTCCATCATTTTCCCTGTTAATGCTGGGCATAATCATTTGCAGTTTATTTTGAGTCTATTTTTTTTTTTTTTTTACCTACACCAAACAAGAATTTCTTATTTTAATAATCTTACCTCCAAAATCAGGACCAAGATTTTAAGAGAAAGTTGTAATTGTTGTAGTTATTGACAATAATACCTGCTTATTGAGGAATCCAAACACAACAGATTATATATTGGAATACAGTGCAAGGCCAAGACACAAAAGTGAGTAGATCAATAAACTATTAGAAAAAGTATTCAGTGTTTGTGTGTGTCCTTGTGTGTTATGGAGTTTAAACAACACAATAAGTTTATTTGCAAGATGCCCAAGGTGCACTTATGAATATCTGAATTGTTACTGTAGGCCATATCATAAAAGCAAAAGTTTGAGCCTCAACCGTGGCGTGAGTTCAACTGCAAAGATCAAAGTTTGTCACCAAAATGACAAGTTTAAATAATGTTCCTCCTGCTGGCGCTGCCTCATCTCTGGTCCACCAGCTGATCACATTTCATTATATCGAAGCTTTGCTCTTTGAGCAGACAAGGTAGTTGCATCACAGATATATAAGTCGTTACATCACACATCACAGACCTGCTTTCCTGCAGGCTATTCATTGCAATAACATTTGATGCTGGGAGTCCCATTAATAGTGGCCAAGATGTGTCAACCCAGCAGTAGTAAAACCACTACCAGTAAGACAGACTCAATATATTTGATTTTACCGTGTTAATCACAGCCATCTGGCATCAAAACAATTTGTTACTCACTTCTCACACATTAACCACAAACAAAGTGTGACATTGTTACTTTCATAGCACATTCAGGGGGTTTGCTAAAAATGTCTCTTGTTGAATATTGGAGTAAAATCAAGGACTCACACAGCGTCACGCAGGGTTTATTTTTGGCCTTCTCTAAAGGTATGCAGTAAACTGACATACGGATGCAATCCAGTTTGTCCTCGACCGC
This sequence comes from Seriola dumerili, assembly GCF_002260705.1. Taxonomy (NCBI): domain Eukaryota; kingdom Metazoa; phylum Chordata; class Actinopteri; order Carangiformes; family Carangidae; genus Seriola; species Seriola dumerili. The sequence continues at coordinate 8,443,422 of NW_019174474.1, forward strand.
CTTTTTGGCGAAGCTGTGTGAGTGGGTGGGCAGCAACTGTCACTGTGGCTCCACTGCATTTATTCCCCCAAACGAGTAAGAGGCTTGTCCTGTCAGTCATGTTTCAATGACCTTCAGAAAAGACTGTTGCAGACCTCTGTTGCTCGCTCTTGTTCCATTGTCAGGTGTCAGTCTCGGTGGGTGGCCAGACACAGACAAACAAACAGGTGGGCAGAGAGGTGGAGATGTAGGCAGACAAACATGTAACTGAGGAGAAAAACACACACTGAAGCATGGTTGCAGGGCAGGCAAGTAGAGAAAACCAAAAGATACGCAGTGAGTAGACAGGAGACAGCCAGTAAGAAATGCAGATAAACAGAGAAGCCTGTCGGCAGTCAGTCAAATACTCTTGCCAGACCAGTAAACAGATAGTTAGTTAGAAATGCAGGCATTTTGCCAGGAGGGGTGTGTTGGCCGCTTCATCATACAGTGGCTCACTGAGATGTAGATAAATGCCGTGAGGGCAGAGCAGGACGGTGTCCAAAAGACAGACATGTAGAGGAAGACTGATGCGTATTATGTCAGACTAATTGAAATACTCAGACATGTGATTGGACAGGTTAATATTTCCTGGCATGTCCTGTTAGTTCACATCTGAATGAGTTGTAGAGAGGCTAGAAGTGATTGTGAAGTGAGGGACGGACAGGCAGAGAGCCTATGGAAATGCAAATAGCTGGACTTGCAGGCCAAGCAAATAGACGGACAAGCGCACTCAGTCTGAGTATAACTTCGCAGTTCAGTGAGATGTAGGGAGATGCTTCAGGAAGCATAGCAGAGGGAGTGTATATGTCTCATCCCACAGAGCTGCGGAGAGGTGGCCTCTGAGCCGGGTGACAGATTACAGGTCACTCATGTTGCCACGGAGACTGTCGCGGCTGGCGGAGATGAATCACCCATCAGTGTTCTTCTGTAAACCATCAATCACCTCTAACTTCTCACTGCAGACACCGACCCCCACCTCCCACCCTCAGCCCCCTCCACCACAGACACACATACGTACGCACACGCATTAGAAGAGGATACAGCACAAAATCTCACAGGGGATGAGTTCTGCTGACGAATCAACTCAAACTCTGAGAACGCCGCCCCCTTTTATATCTAGCTCCTCTCTCTCTCTCTCTCTCTCTCTCTCACTCCCACATATCACTTTACCTGTCATTTCACTGCCAGCCTTCCTTTTTGTCACCTGCTCCTCTCCCCTTTCTCGCCTTTTGCACTTTTTTTCCATTTCTCTTCATCTCCGCTTCCTCCAAGTCACGTAGTTCATCTCCACCCCATTGTGCTTTGTACCACAGTGGTATATCAGTCTCCTGTGTCTCGATGGGCATCTCGCTGCCCAGCACCACAGAGCAAGCAAATCACTGTTGACATTTTAAAAGGCACTGGATCAAATGGCCCACAGTGGGCTGGGTATGTGGAAGCACCATTTGTTCAATGACTTCAACATCCCAGTCGACATTATCATTTGTCTCTGGTCTTGCCAGCTAAGAGGACAGGTTAAATCATAGTGACAAGCAAAAGCCACAACCATAAGTCTAATAAGCCGGCTGATGCTTTGAACAGTGTAAATGATTCATATCTGCTGTCTGTGTGTGTTTCTATCATTGACTTGTCACTTCCGTGTGTGTGTATTCTCATTTCCCTGCACTTGTTCAACTTGAGCTCCTCTTTGCAGATATCGAACGTTTGTTTCCGAGGACGCGGGCCCCAACACCCTCGTCGCCACTGTTCTGGCCAAAGACCCAGATGGTGATGGTATAATCTACTCCATAACAGCAGGCAATGAGGAAGGAAACTTTGTCATTGACAGCCAGAAAGGTGATACTTCTTAATTCTCCAGCCAGGCTTCACATTTGCACCTCTCACTCTAATTGACAGGCTTTCCGTCAAATCACACATTAAATTTTCTCTAATACATTCCCGCCACACTGGTGTGGAATGAACGCCCTCTACTTTCAAAGTCAATGTGGAAAGATATTGAAAGCTGATATTAAAAGCTGTAACTTCAATATGAGTGCCGCCTTTTCTATTATTGGAGTCATAAATATAAACGATGACATTATTTAGGAAATTTCCACACTTGGCTTTTCTTTTTCCAGATACAGAGAGGAATGTTCCCCATGTTTCTGTGCTTTCTACCATTGGTGACTGCGCAGTTTATCTTTTTTATTTACCCTTTGATCCGAAACCAGTGGCAATCGCTGTGACATTTGTCACCCAACCCTTTCAATTCAATTTCACAACAACTGCTCTATCATAGCTCACAATCTTCAGGCTGCGCTCCGCCAGCTCCTCTTTCTTTTGTGTCGTCTTTCTATATTCCTTTCTACCCTTTCTGTGTATCCTCAGAGCAAGGAAATGCTAAGGCCGACGTCCTCTGGGTGCAGGGAAACCACTATACAGCTTCCCTCTTACTGTATGTACGATGAGTGCTGTCTCATTGAATAGCTGCTAGATGTCGCATTTGTAAACAAGGTTGACATTTAAGCTGGAAGAATTACCATGTACATCCCACAGTTCACTTATTTTAATGTAGTGGTGCAGCGCTGTCAATGTCACGCATTGTCATTAGGAGCTGGGACCCTTCTCTGCTCTGTGGGCAGCCGGGCTCATAAGTAAATTGGGAGAAGGGAAAGTCAGGCACCCGCATCTTCGTGTATCAGCGTGCTATGCTGTCTTTAATCAAGAACATTGAAAGAGATGAATAGAAACACAACGCGAGAATAAAAAGCCTCCCCATGCTCTCACTTCAATGAGTTTCCCCCACATCACAGGCTGCTTGCTCGTCCTGCAACCTCTGATGTTTTTGTATTACTGTTGACGAGAAAGATGTTGACTCAGATGGTGCATCCTTTTATCCCACCTTTTATCTTGACTGTTACATGAAAGCAGACAAAGGTGGGAGAGAGGAACAGCTAATAGGCATCTGCTGAGCCTGGTTAACTTCTAACCCGAGTCACTTACTACTTTATGTTTCCGCTCAAGTGCTTGAGCTGGATGGGCATCTTTAGAGGAGAGCATGCAATTATTAGATTAGAAAATGCGACAAGATCACAACTGTGAAATGGGTTTTCGGATTTAGTCTGCATATCACATTCTTACCTTTCTGTGGACTTCGGAGGTGAATTTCCGCCACTCGCTACCTCACTCCAGTTTTCTAGAACAACAGCAAGATGTGTGCCTTTTTCTACTGCGTTTTTATCGATAGCACATCCTTCACCATGCAAGGCCACAGCCGCAACAACATCCTGTTTAATGACTAATGGAACGGTTGTACTTGCTCTGTTAGGACAAACTATGTTTTATAATGTGTAGTTTAATACGCCTGTGGTCTTTGTAGGGCTGATTCGTCTCCGCTCCACTCCCCTGCCCAAGCTTCAAGGGCTGGAGTATGTCCTTAATGTGACGGCCACAGATGACAATGCATCAGGCGGGCCTCACCCTCTCTCCTCCACTGCCCGGGTCATCGTTGGGGTTGATGATGTCAACAACAACAAACCTGTATTTGAGGAGGTGAGGATCTTTTTTTTTTTTTAAGGAGAAGTCATTCTACTCAGCCCGGGTCTTTTTCTCATAAGTGTGTAAATTTTTTAGCGACAGTAGCTCATCCCGGGGACTACTTTCCTGAAATGATATATATTGTTTTGCTGGAGTCGCTGTGTTTTGACAGTTGAATAAAAACCAAAATTAATTTTCAGTCTGTTTTTAAAGAAATTAAGAGAAGATTGATACCACTCTAATGTCTGCTAACTCGGCTTAGCATAAGGACTGGAAACAGGGGGAACAGCAAGCCTATCCAAAGGCAACAATATCTGTACTGTTTTGTTGCAAAGACCAGTTGCAAAGCAACTGACAGATTTTCTTACCTTTGGACAGAGCTGGGCTCGCTGTTTCCTAATGTTTTCAGTTGTTCACCTCATTGCAAAGAACGTGCTCTCATCTGCCTGTCTGTCTCATCCACTCAGAGCTCTTCAGCTACTCCTCTGTCTATCACTCCTTCCTCCATCTCCTCATCCCACTCACCAACTCTATTTTTTTTAGCCCTGGCGTTCTCATTTCCCTGGCCTCCGTCTCTCTCCGCTCTGTTTTCCCATGAGTTCTGATTAGCCTGCACAACCCACTCTATCTTTAGGCGCTCCATTGGGATTTCAATTAATTTATGAAAAAAAGTGCAATATCATCACAATATACTATACCTGTTTAATTAACTTCCTTCTTAATTAGGAATGACTTGAACTTCGGTAGAAGACATACTCGTGCAGAGACGAAGCTCCTGAGGTGGGCAGGAAAGTCTTGGCAACTTGACTTGTTTAAATATCAACTTATGCCTTAGAACCGTCTAGGCTAGCATCATATTATGTCGTTTTTGATGAAGAGCTACCTACAGGCCATACCGTCTTTGCCATCACATCCCATGAACCCTTGCATTTTTCTTCTTTCTATCGCTTGCTCACATCCTTTGATCCATCTCCCTCCCTCTGTTTCACTTGCACTCCTCCTTGCCTATTGTTTTTCTTTTTCATGGCCATTCTGTTGAAAGAGTAGCTAGCATTTATATCTGATTATAAAAAAAGGCAGACTCCAGAGAGCAGCTCTTTATCTGGGGCATATGTTCATTAGAGGGAATGGATTGAATTCTTGGCTAAGATGAAGCTGTTCACTGCTGGCTCTTAAAAAAAAAAAAAAAAAAAAAAAATCAGCTCATGCGTTTTCATTTCCATAGATGCTACAGCTACTTTATCTATAACTTCTATATTTTGTTTTGTGCACAGTACCTGTTATGTGCGTAGTGGCCTTCTATTTAATGAGTCTATTTTCTTTGATCCCTGTGTTCTCGTTAATGTAACATATTCTGACAATATATTTTCATATATGAGAATTGTTTCTTGTATTTGTGTGCCTCTACCCCCCCCACCCCCCTCCCTCTCTCCATCTCAGTGCCAGCAATATCGTGAGCAGGCTTCAGTGCTGGAGAACCAGCCAACGGGGACTTTTGTGTTGCGAGTGCATGCTGTGGATGCAGATGAGGGAGCAAATGGAAAAGTCAAATATGGCTTAATGCACAGAGACAGCGCTATGCCTGCCTTCAGAATTCATCCAGACACAGGTAGAGCAGTTGCGGGTTGTCTGGGCTAAAATAGGCCTCAATTAGACATAGAGCACAGAGATTACTCTAGAGAGACAGTGCTGCATTTTAATGGTAATTGACATCTCCAGTGGTCATAGCAGTTGAACCTTGATCCGAGAGCAGAGGAAACGTTCTCATACTTCTTTTTTTCTCTCTTTAAGAGTCAAATACAAGTATCTATCCATCAGTCATCATTTCCTTTGATCTGGTGTAGCTTGGCGTGAAACTTCAGTCTATAAAAATGGCTCTACATAATGAAGAGAAGGGCAAAAAGAGAAGCTGTTCTGAAGTCGTGACACGTGGAGTCAACATGTTATTCTGTCAGTCATTTGCGTTCATGCTTGCGTTCTGTCGTCTTCATCTCAAGATTTAATAACAAAGTCACTGTGCTTGAAAGGAATGCTTGACTTATTCAGAATAAATTTATAACTGTTTACTTGTTTTCTTGATTTATGGGTGGATGGTTAGATGGATATCTAGATGGATGGATGGTTATATGGATTGATGGATGGATGGATGTACACGTGGAGGGGTGAAATGAAGAATTGCTGAACGGATGAATGAGTGTATAAGTATTCATGTGTGCACATTTGGGGCCGGGGAACGAGCTGATTATTGTTCTGTATTTACAGGAGTGATTGTGACAGCCAGGCGGTTCGACAGGGAGCGGCAGAGAGAGTATTCAATTACAGTAACGGCCACTGATTGGGCGGAGGAGCCGCTCATCGGTATCTGTCAGCTCACCATTCAAATACTGGACCAGAATGATAACAGCCCCAAGTTTGAGAATTTGCGCTATGAGTGTAAGTGTTGCTGGTATCCAAATGAAATACAAATAGTATCACTGAAGCAGAGCATAACCAGAACCATTAAAAACTGCTCAAGTAAACAAGGTGAGATGGAGATGTATGTGTGTCTGTGTGTGGTGGTGGGGGGTATGCTCTTCTTTTACTTGAATTTAGTAAATTAATTGATTTAGGGGAATGTGCTTTAGAGTGTGAATGTAGTAAATATGCCTCTAGATTGGGTTTTATTTAAAGAAAATATGAAATACCATCCATTCCTCTGCTTAATGAATTGCATCTGTGTGTTGAAATTGGAAATAGGCATTAAAAATACTTTGGTGTCCCTGGTGGTAAAAACTTATATTACTTTTGCATTATAACAAATGCCCATAGCATTCCTCATGCTTGACCTTTCCTACCCTTTGCCCTCAGATTCATAAGCTTCTACTCTTTGGCTAGAAAACTGAGTGCACATGCATTATTTCTATCCCCTGTAGACTTTCTGAGAGAAGACACTTTGGTTGGTACAAGTTTCCTTCGCGTAGCAGCTCACGATGATGACTTTGGCACTAATGCAGCTATCACTTACTCCATGTCCCTGGAGCAGCCTGAGTACCTGCAGGTCAACCCTGTCACTGGATGGGTCTACGTTAACCAGCCCATATCACAGGTCAGTCAGCAGTTATTAGCAGGCTCTCTGTCAGCCAGCACACACACACACACACACACACACACACACACACACACACACACACACACACACACACACACACACATACACATACAGTCTGATTCACATGGAGGCCTGTGGGTCTGTGTCAACAAAGTTAATGAATGTACCACCTCATAGTGCTTCTATCTGCTACTCCCAATCTGGAGTATGCGTACTCTCGAAGGTGCTGCATGTGGAAAGAGAGAAAGAAGATAGAGGGAGACTAATTCAGGCTAAACTAATTATTTAAAAGACTAAGTATAAATCTAGTATATGGCTGGACTGTTTATGGGTGTGCGCACGGTGCAATCTGTGGGGGGGGGGGAACAAAAACTCAAATGCTAATCTCACATGCCAGAATATTGACTGGCCATCAGAAGCACTGGAAGAAATCCTGGTGGGCCGCCACATCAGTGGGCCGGTCCAAAAAATCAGAAATGCCAGCACCCAGAAATGAGACAATATGCTTACAGCCGGACATCAGCACAGCAATAAAAGTGAAGTCCAATACTCAGTCGACCAGTGGTGTAACTTTATCACTCATTCAGTCACTCACGCAGTCACGGACATTTGCAGATGTATCACTGGACCGTGACCGGTCCAGCCAAAAATAGATGTTAACAGCTTGGGATTCCTGTGGTTATATTTGATGACTACAGTTATGTTTATTGGTCTGTTACTAAAGACCATCCTCAAATATGCATTAAAAACCTCTCCTCTAACCTGCAGTAGCTGTCAAAAACAAACATGCTGTTTTTAAATGGGGTTTTTAAGCAGCTAATTATCACAAACCAAGACTCTTTGTCCATCTTAAATACTCTGGCTTTGATATATTGAATTCAAGACTCTTTAATTTGAATTTATCATCTGAGACTTTGATGAGGAGGCTGACAGCATGCAGCAGCTTGGGACGATTCATGTATTTTGAGGCTATTAACTGAAACAGTTTGGAGGCTGGAAGATTTAACTTGCAAAGCACGGTTACCTCAATGCTAAAAGCGTCTCAGAAACCAAAACGCTGAGCCATATGCCCAGAAAAACTGCTACAGAGATCATCGCCGCCAAGTTAAATCAAACGGTTCTTTTGAAAAGGTGAATTCCTTTAGTACAATACACTGTTTTCAAAATGAAAACTAGCTATAAGATATAGCAAGCTGTCCCTCATTAGTTGATGTTTGTCAACTAATTGATATGCTTTAAGTGACTTACTGTGTCAGCGTCAGTGATGTAACACAGTTTTTACATTTTTCATAGATGTGTTGTTGATTTACATGTTTTCTGTTGCCTATCAGTGCTCTTCTTCCTGTTTTCCTCTTTCACTTATTCAAATCTAAGAGCTGTTCTTTGGCTAAAAACTTGCTATAGCACTATAGAGCCGTCTATTATTCAGCATACCTTTTTGCGTGCCGGTGATAGAAGCAGCAATTTTGCCGCTGACTTCATGCAAAATTGAAAGTCTTAAGCCGAAAATCTAACTGAACAAAGCTGTTGCATATTTGAGAATGGTTTCAGAAGCTATTTGAATCATCCCACAATCTCTGTGCTGTAACGAAGATTATAAAAGCACTTCATTAAATGTTAAATATTTTAGCCGGTCTGAGACATTGCTCTATTTTGATTTTCTCATCACACTTTCTGATTACAGTGAACAACTATTGGGGCAAAATTTTCACACCACACTTCACAGTAAGGTGTGCAGCACAGTTCCCAATTTACCCGCAGCATTTCAGTTGCATATGAAGAGAGAGACAGGCCATTGAACAAGAGCCAATATTCTCCTGCCCTAAGATTGTGCAGCCAGAGACAAACATGTGCAGTGTCAACACACTGTACAGTACAGCTCCATTGAGAAATAAGTGGAAAGGATGGAAAATATTCTTTGTCCGTAGCCAGAATATAATATGGATATTTTCTTGTTCAGATCTGATACTATTACCGCAAATTTAATTGTAAATCTAGGTTGGATGTTACCAGAAAGTCAGTCAGTCATTCATTTATTGTAAAAGCAGCAGCAGCAGCAGCTGCTGGGGTCCACATTGGACATCACAGATTATAATCTTTGTTCTCTGGTTTCAAGCTTTGGAAAAGAGTTGTACTTGTTCACAAATACTAATTGGATTGTCGCAGGACTGGAAAATGTAATTTTGAAGTTAAGTGAGATTTCTTTTTATCTGGCTACTGCAGCACAATAATGGAGTTGCTAGGGCCATGATTTGCATTGATAGAATATTACAGCTGATGGGTGAAATGTTACATCTTAACAATCGAATACTTATTTGAGCAATTTTTTATTAACAATGTGGTGCAGCTAGGACTCGTGTTGACAATAAGAGGACCTTTAGGGGAGTTTTAGTGGGTGTCTTTCTTCATTATGAGTTTAATGTTGATGTTACACATTGTCTAATTTAGATAAACAGAATCCAACACTCTAATGACCTCTTAAGGAAATTTCCAGCTTTCCCTGCAGTGTCCATTTAGATGAAATACACTTCCTCAGTCAAATTTACCCCTTCATTTCCTAGTGGTTCAGTTGCACAGCACAATAACAAAGGAGGAGCTTTTGGTGCAAACCTGAATAATATCTTAATAATTCTTTTGTAAGACTCACATTGCTGCTTCTGTTGTTCTTGTCCTAATTAAATGATTTCCTCAATGGAGTTTATAGAAGAGGCAGGAATATGAAGTCATTACCTCCAATCAGCTGATCATGATTTGATTGCTTGGAGCATCAACTAAACACCTAACAGAGAGGTTTATTAAAAAAGCCAGCTCTACACATTTAGTTGTTATTGCTGCTATTTACTACTGTAGCTGGCCAGTTTCCACCAGCCCACTGCTGCAGTTTAATGTGTAAGATGATTCATGGGCTATTAGCTAATTTTATTACTATTTCTATGCTATGTTAGGCATTTGAACATACCGTGTCTGTTACTCTTCTGGTATGTTGTCTTATGAAGTGAAAGTGTGATTTGTCAGAGAAGCTGATTTACTGGCCATTAGAATTTCCCGGAGTCTAAGGTGACCTTTTCAAATGAATTGTTTTGTCCAATCTGGGGGTTCAGTTTCCAAATTATTAAATTCAATAGAATAGAAATGTTGTTGCCATGTTGATAAACTGTTACTGTTGACCACAGAGAACTTACATTGCACGGGACATCATGGCAACTGACGGTGGAAACCAAAACACTTCTGTGGAGCTGGCAGTCACTATCACCAATGTCAAGAACCAGCCTCCACAGTGGGAAGAGGAGAGCTACAGTGTTGTCATCCCTGAGAACACCGCCAGGGACACACCCATAGTGGTATGTGTGTGTGCATGTTACTTTGATTGCAGGTACACTGTTTATATATAAGGACATGTGTTGTTATGCTGGTTTCTCCATCTCTTGCCATTTTGCATTGCTGTAATTGAATCAGCTGAATATTTGTTTGCTTACTTACCCTGGATTAGTGCACAGTCTGAGCGTTATTAAGACACTGTGGTCTCTTTGTGCTTTGAAAGCTTGTCAGTGCGCTTAAAAATCTGCAGATGTGTTTTAGTTTGATGCTGCAGGAGAAAGCTGACATTGGATTGTATGTCCTAAGCAAGTTTCATGACTGCAGGGTAATTAAATCCATTCAAAATGTCTCCTTTGATGTGAAAAACATATAGCTGTCATCTTAAGAGCACAAAAATCCATTTTTTCCCAAGGTCTTCACAAGTGGATTCACTTAAAGATAAGAGGTTTTTTCAGGGCTCAGACAACAGGTTTGGCTCTCATCCTACTCTATTTCTTACTCAGGTAATCAATCATCACAGTAATCAAAATTTGACATAATTTGTGCTTCTTTCAGCCTACAAGCAACAAGTACAGTTTCTAATGCAGTCTGCCACATGTACACAAATGTTATGTGGCCTATCTCAAAGAGAATCCTTGTTAAAGGAGTAGTCAGACATTTTTGGATATGCGCTTATTTCCTTTCTTGTCAAGATTTGCATGAGAAGATTGAAACCACTCTGATGCTGTGATGTTAATTATGGAGCTATAGCCTGAAGCTGGTTAGCTTAGCTCAGTATAAAGACTGAAAGCAGGGAGAAACAGCTAGCCTGGCTATGTCCAAATGGGTTATAAATATGCCTACCAGCAGCTCTAGAGCTCACTAATTAACACGAAGTATCTCATTTGTTTTGTCAGATTAACCATTTTTCCCTGTTTCTAGACTTCATGCTAAACTAAGCTCACCGCCTCCCAGCTCTAGCTCATAATCTGACTTACTGCAAGAAAGCAAAAGAGCTCATTTCCCAAAATGGTAAACTGTTACTTTAAACCCAGAATAATAACCTTCTTTTTAGTTGCTCAAAGCAGTTGCATATTAAGCATGAAGCTAGCGCTAAAAGATGATTAGCATAACTAGCATTAAGACTGGAAGCAGGGGGAAACAGCTGGCCTGGATCTGTCCAAAATGAAACCTCTATGCCTCCTGTTCCTCTAAAAGTAACACGCTATTTTTTGTTTATTTGCTCAGCACACAACTGAAGTGTAAAAACAACAAATTGGGGTTTTTATGGGGAGCTATGTATTGTAGCATTAAATTTCTAACTGGGACAGAGCCCCCTGTTTCAAGTCTTGTATGCTAAGCTAATTATTTCTTGGCTCTGTACTTAAGGGACAGACATGAAGGTGGTATTGATCTCCTCATCTTACTCTCGACAAGATTAATAAACATTGCTCAGGGTTGTTCTGCTTTTTTTGCATCAGTCTTCCTTAATTTTAACATAACCTGAGATCCAGACTTTCACCCTTGAAAAAATTATCGAACTTCTCATCCTGTCCAGACAATCAAGGCGACCTCTCAGCTGGGTGACCCAAGGGTGACCTACAACCTGGAGGATGGGATGGTCCCCGAAACGAACATGCCAGTTCGTTTCTACCTCTCCCCCAACCGCGAAGATGGCTCTGCATCCATTCTGGTGTCCGAGCCATTGGACTATGAGACCACACCATTTTTCTCTCTCCGGGTCCGAGCGCAGAACGTGGCCGCAGTGCCTCTTGCAGCATTCACTACAGTTTATGTCAATATTACAGGCATGACCTGTACTTTTTTTTACTTTAACTGTCTTTGTTCTTTATTGGGAAATTGCTATTGGCAGACTTTGTCATTCCATTATCACCAGGTTTTCCTGCTGGTTTTCCATTAGTTGGTTTTATTAATATTCTCCTACTGTTCATATTTAATTGTATCTTTTTTAAATTTTGATTATACTCATACTAAATAGCATAATTAACTGAAGTGATAATGATAATGTCAGTATCAGTGGGTATTTAGGTTTATAAGATGTTCATGATGATATTGTATGTATATGTGTGTACAGAGAGAGAGTATATGTATATATGTGTGTGTACTGTATTTATGTGCTTTATCTGCACAGACGTTACAGCTTTGGATGCAGGAGAATTTATTACATACATACGTACTTGCCATCTGGAAATTAACACATTATCTTTATTTGCTACTGAATCCATCTTCTCTTCTTTGCTCAGATGTCAATGACAACGTGCCCTTTTTCACTTCCTCCATCTACGAAGCATCAGTAACAGAAGGAGCCCAGATAGGTACTTCGGTTCTCCAAGTGTCTGCCCATGACAAAGACCTGGGTCTTAATGGAGAGGTTTGTAGTTATCTACTTGTGTTCATGTTGTGCAGGTACAGACAAATGAAGAGTTGTGATAGAAATCTCTTCAACCACATCTGCAGACTGATTGTTCCTTGCTAAGCCATCCTTTTTACGCTAGAAGGATTGTGCTGTAACATTGCACCACAATCCCTTAAGTGCAGAAGCTTTTGTTTCAGAGTTATCAAGGGTTGTCGAAGTGGCATTGTGAAATGTGCCATTGCCGCTGTTTGACTGACTGTGACAATATCGGTGGGATGTGGTTTTGAGTTTTATGAGACTCTGGGAATACAACATTTTCAGCTATAAAGCCTTTAATTTCTGCTATTTCTGCATTATTGTAGAAATATAATGGCTTCATTTTCAAATTCCCTGTGCTTCACAGATCACTTACTCACTTCTGAGTGACAGTAGTGGCGACCACCATCTGTTTCGCATTGACCCTGAATTTGGGGTCATCTACACAGAAGCTGTGTTTGATCGTGAGGCCCGCAGCTCCTATTTGTTGGAAGTTCAGTCGGAAGATGGCCAGGAGTCGGCGCGACCTGGCAAGAACAAACAGCCAAACTCAGGTTAGAAATGATCAGGATTTTATTAATGGCATCAGATCCTCTCTTCTAGCATAAAATACCTCATGAATTTATATTTCGCTTCCTTTCATGAAATGAAAGGTTTGACATTTTGGGAATACACTTATTTGTTTTCTTGTCAATAGTTGGATGAGAAGATTGATGCCACTCTTATGTCTATGCAGTTAATATGAAGCTGTGTCCACCTGTTTCCAGTCTGTATGCTCAGCTATGCTAGGCTAACTGCCTTCTCGACGTCGCTTCATATTGACCATAAAGACATAAAAGTGGAAACAATCTTCTCATCTAACTCTCTGCAAGAGAGTTCCAAAATATTGAACCACTCCTTAAAGACATTTCTAAGCCCATTTTAGAGTAATTACTGTTCAGTTAAAATTAGAATATAGTAAGTTACTTTAGATTTAGTGCATCTCTTTTTAGTTATACAAATAGTTGTTTTTCATTGTTTTAGCATTCTAGGAAACTAAATAAACTGGCAGAATTAACTTTGAAGTGGCCTCTGCCCTGGTGAAATGCCCTGCTCATGAAAAGCAGCATTGTTGTTTCCCCATAAGCCTCGAGGCCAATACTGAAAACTCAACCATGATGAGTGCTTCCTCTGTGCGCTGTGTATTAAAGGGACTGCATTGACATTTACACCTTGGGATTGACTTTAAAAAGTGAATCTTAATTTGATTTATTCCACTGCCATGACCAGACAGCCTCACTTTCTCCCATGTAAAAATAGCTGAGATTTCTTGGCACTGCTTCTTTTTCTTTCTTTTCTTTTTTTGTTTGACAACCGATTTTTTTCTCTTCCCTTTTTTAATTTTCGCTGCTCAATATTTAACCAGTACGGCCTTTGTTTGGTTACCATGTTCTCTTTGTGACATTTTGGCAGTCATAAAACCCCAGTATGTATCTTGAATGACGTAATATGACGCTTGTATTCAGAAGTGGGTCTTTTGCCAGTGTTTGTGAGGGAGGTATTAGGGGTAAAGGGTGAGGTTTTGGAGCAGCAAAGCCTTTTCTCCAGGGTTGCCAGGGCTGCTTAGCATTTGCAATGAGCCTTAGCTGTGTCTTGTGCTACGTATCTCCCACATCCAGAAGGGCTCATCTCCTCTACAAACATTACCTGTCTCTCTGCGTTATCCCTGGGATACACCAAGAGGAGGAGGTAAATGTAAAAACAAGCTGAGGAAATAGGGCCACCCTCCACCACCATCATCTCTTACTGCAGCAGCTCCAAATTAACATGTCACCCATGTGTTCTGTGAGCAGATAATTTACTCTTTCTAACTAAAGAAATAAACAGCGTAATGAGGAGGGCACAGATAAGACACAAACACTTGTCATCTTATAAATATTTAACCTTCCAAGTAGAGAGGTTCTTTATCTACTCTCTGCAAAAAAGCAGCTTGTTGAGGAGGCTCAGCCCCATGACTGTAATTCTCTCTGTAGAAACCAGTTACCCCGTTAAAACAATAAACTCTTAACAAAATGAATAATTTATGTAATTTACAGCACATCTTTGTGAATAATGTTTTGTCTGATTTCCATGTCAATGAGGCACATTGCATTGGGTTAAGTGCCTCTTCCCCACTAAACAGTGACAATGAATTGTAAAATCAATAAACAGATGGAGGGAGAATATGCACATGCGGTGTTTGGCCAACTGTGTGAGTGTGTGTGTGTTTGTTTGTGCGCTGTGTCATTTAATCTTCTGCCATTCTGTCATTCTTGCAGACACAGCGTATGTGAGGGTTTTCATCAGCGACGTCAACGACAACAAGCCGGTCTTTGCTCAGCGACTGTATGAAGTCGGTGTCGACGAGAATGCAGATGTGGGCCTGGCTGTTGTCACCGTTAGTGCTAATGACGAGGATGAAGGTATGCTTGATGAGGCAGCCGTCTGAGGGGCGTCCCATGAAGATTTTACTGATGCCACTTCCTAGAAATAAAGGTTATAGAAGCAAGCCAACCAGAACCAATATAAAAGTTTTTGCGAGCCACTTTGAGACTTTACACAAGTTTCCAGACTGCACTTTCTTTATCTATCACCAGACTCTCTTTCGTGAAATAACAGAATTATTTTGGCAGTCTATCAGTCATTTTTTCCAGCAGTGACTTGTGTGCCAAGTAGGCACCTTTTTGCAAGATTGCCTGCATTTGTAACAGTATGCATGAACTGACCCTCTGGGCAGTCTTTCCCAGTCTGGCCTGAGCTCTGCTGAAATCATGCCGCCGAAATCATGCGGTGTGCTAGATTTAGCAGTAGTCATTTGAGTGCTTGTTAATGCACTGTAGCACATATGTTCCAAAAAGAGTGACACGCTCCCACACAGTAGGTGGGCGGGATTTAAGCAATAAAGCAGTTGCTCATCCTCCATACAGCAGTAGCCTAAGATCCCTTTATCAGGCATGTTTAGGTCCGTTAATCAAGTATTTATGGCGAGCGGGGGTGCAGCTTAGGCCAGGCTGCAGCACTAATGATGAATTGCTGTGGAATAACACCAACCCCCAACATTAAAGTTACAATACTGTTGCACTTGTGCCCGAGAGGCTACCCTCAATCTGTCTTGTTTAAAAACTCCACCCTGGGCTTGACTGCTGTAAGCCTGCCAGATCCCTGTGGGAGGCAGGGAGCACTTTGTCAGCCAGGGTTGTGTTAATAGTACAGATTAGTGTATTTACATGGGATTGTAGCTACTTTAACCCAACAGGATGATTGAAAGCAAATACTGTACATTCCAGGAGATTATCTTATCTATTCCGATGTTAAACCAGTAGATTGGACAGTCTCCATGGAGACACAGCGGATAAGTTAAGATATTGACTTCCTCTTTACTAAACTACATCCCTCCACCCTCTCACAGGCCTCAAAATCATTCCCTTGAGGGTACTATCTGAGTGCATTATACTGCTTTTCACTCTCATGCTCCCTTTTACTTTTTCGGCACTCTTTTTTTAATTAGTATCTGATTAAAGCCGAGGAGACGAGGTACAAGGTTTCCATTTAATTAAGTAATCAAAACAAGAAAGGCATACACGAAAACCTACTAATGCTCAGGTCTCAGAGGAAATGAGGTGTAATACCCTTGTGGTTATGCCCCTCTGTTGTTCCTAGCATCATAGTGCTTCCACTAAATGTAAGAAAATGGGCAATACTGAAGTGTTCAGCATGTCCATGTCTTAGCATGTTGGAGCACTTCTGTCCTTGTACGTATGCTTCACCTTATTACTATTACAAAATGTGTATTTGTAGCATCAGGACTGTTATTTCACAGTCCCAGTCATGCATTTTGTAATTCTTGACACAGGGGCCAATGCCAAGCTGCGCTATCAGATAACATCTGGCAACAAAGGTGGCGTTTTTGACATCGAGCCAGAGGTGGGGACGATCTTCATTGCGCAGCCACTGGATTATGAGCAGCAGAAGAGATACAAGCTGCTGGTCCTCGCCTCTGACGGAAAGTGGGAAGACTACGCCGCCGTGGTGGTTACTGTGGTTAATAAGAATGACGAAGCACCTGTGTTCTCCATGAATGAGTACTATGGATCTGTCACAGAGGAGCTCGATGGGTCACCCGTGTTTGTACTGCAGGTGAGAGGCTGAGATGATCACTGCTAAGAGGTTTTACACGGCAGTTTTTTTCAATATTGACTTTCATTATCTTTAGACAACTCTTTTTTTTACATCAAGAGCCACTCAAAATTGTATCTCTATGTAAGAGCAAGTAAGAGTAAGTATTGCTTAGAATATGTCAGTGTAACATGTTATTTCAGACATCTACTGTCAGTCTCTTCTTGTTTCAACATCATAGAATTATCACACCAGTAAGTTGGAGAGACAGTAGTGATGGATTTTGAGTGGAGAAATTCAGCAGTAAGGCTGTCAGGCCCACTCTGAGGCCGGATGTAAGAAACATCCCTGATCAGAGCTCATTGCTTCAATTTAGGTGGTCAGCAAAAAGTGCAAACACTTAAATGGGTTGTCTGAAATGATCCAAAAGCAAAGAAGACCCGGGTGACAGCTGAAAAGAGATAAGAGGAGGCAGTCATTTGGGTTTGACTGGGTGAATGAATATCCATTTTCTTCAGAAGTTGTCTTTATCTCTGCAGGTAACGGCTACTGACCCAGACAAAGATGCAGACCAGGGCGCCATACGGTATTCCATTCATGGCCAAGGGGCAGAGTCACACTTCATGATCAACGACATCACAGGGGAGATGTATGCCCAACGCACCATGGACCGGGAAGAGCGTGCCGTTTGGCGCTTTGTTGTCATGGCAACGGACGAAGAGGGTGAGGGACTTACTGGCTTTACGGATGTTATTATTAACGTGTGGGACATCAATGACAATGCCCCGACCTTCTCCTGTGCCCCTGATAATTGCCACAGTAGCGTGGCGGAGAATTCCCCCCCTGGAGCGTTTGTTGTGGAAATGACAGCGGTAGACCTTGACGATGCAGCCGTAGGTCAGAACGCAATCCTCACCTATAGGATTACTGAGAACACGCACAACACAAACAATGCAGACCTCTTCACTATTGATTCCAGCACTGGCACCATATCTGTAGCAGCGGAGGGTCTGGACCGGGAGTTTGCTGACAGCCACCGGCTGGTAGTGGAGGCCCGGGACGGCGGGGGTATGACAGGTACAGCTACTGCCACTATAGTTGTAACAGACATCAACGACCACGTTCCAAAGTTTAGGGAGGACTGGTGTGGTGCTCGTGTGCCAGAGAGCACTAATGAAGACGCTCCTGTTCTGGAGTTGAGCGCTGTGGACCCTGACACTGGCACATATGGACAGCTGACCTTCAGTGTGGTGGCTGGAGACCCAGAGCAACAATTCTACATGGTCAGCCACAGACTGGAACAGACAGGCACTCTGAGACTGAAGCAGAAGCTGGACTTTGAGAAGCCAGGGAAGCAGCGGTTTAACCTTACAGTTAAGGTAGAGGACTCTGACTTCTCCAGCCTCATCCACTGTCTGGTTCAAGTGGAGGATGAGAATGATAATGCCCCCATGTTTGCCCCGAGCTCCCACCCGCTCACTCCCTTGCCCGAGGACATAACTGTAGGAACCAGTGTCATTCAGCTCGTGGCCACTGACTCTGACTCAGGTCTGAATGGGGACATTTTATACAGCATTCTCCCTCAGTCCGACCCATATGGACATTTTACAGTCAGCCGAGCCGGTGTGGTCACAGTCGCTAGGCCGCTGGACAGGGAGACGGTAGCAGGTTATGAACTGGTCGTCATGGCGACAGACCAGGGTACCCCGGCGCTGACAGGCAGTGTCACGGTCCACTTGCTGCTGCTAGACATGAATGACAACGGGCCAGAGCTGGAGACAGCCTACGCTCCTGTCCTGTGGGAGAACAGTCCAGCACCTCAAGTGGTCTGGCTCAACAGGAGCTCAACTCTGCTTCACGTTGTGGACAGAGACTCCCCAGAGCATGGGCCTCCTTTCTTTCTCTCCCTGCCCTCACTTTACTCTGCCGACTTCCACCTACAGGATCATGGGAACGGCTCTGCCACACTCACTGCCCTGCGGAGGTTTGACAGGGAAAGGCAGACTGAGTTCCACTTGCCGGTGATTATGATTGACAGTGGCAGTCCGCCAATGACAGCCACAAATACGCTCACGATCACCATCGGCGACCAGAATGATAACGCCCATCAGGCAGGAGAGAAAGATGTCTATGTGCACAGCCGCAAGGGTGAGTTACTCGCTTCCCCTCATTTCATTCTCTTTGCCCCTTGTTTTCGCTACAGAGCTTTGCTCAGCAGGCAGAGCTCGAGTGAAGAGGGGAAACTGAGGCTACAGCTGAAGGGAAAACTTCTCACTCCCATACCTGCTCAGTGTAGTCTGGAATTTATAATTGCGCTCTTCCTTTTACATTCAGTAACAGTGTTTTGTTATGGTAATATTGTTGAAAATCCTTTCTCAAGCCCCCAGCACATTCTTCTCTTGCCAACCCAATGCCTAAAGCTCAACTGAACACCACGTTATGATAAGGATCATGAATCTTTTTGATTTTTTGTTTTTTGTTTTTTTTTGTTTGTTTTTTTTGTAGTCTTTTTACCCTTCAGGTAGGTTGGTTAGGTATGTTGGCTTGTTAGTGTTTTGATTGCACACTCAGCTACATGGCAGTTTTGGTAATTGTGGAAAACAGGAGCGCCGTGACTCATCCAGGCTGCCATTGTTTACCCAGCTGCAGTACTCTGGCACTGCAGGTCGATAATAACATAATCCATACTGAGATAGCCCCGCTTCCTTAAGCTCCAAGCTCTCTGAAGTGGAGCACTGAGAGCCTATTCATTCCAGCAGTGGGGCCTCCACAGTTATGAGCATAATAAGTAGAACAGAACACAAGAATGCAAGATAAGGAGAAGAGAGGGATGAAAAGATAAGTGTTGGCATCAGCAGATTCTGTCCAGACGGAATCAATGTGTGTGTGTGTGTGTGTGTGTGTGTGTGTGTGTGTGTGTGTGTGTGTGCGCGCGCGCGCGTGCGTGTGCGTGCACGCACACATATGTGTATGTGTGTTTACCTTGAACAGGAAGGATGGCAAATGCAGCACTGGGGAAGGTGTATGCCCCAGATCCTGATGACTGGGACAACAAGACCTACACTCTGGAGACAAGCGCAGCCAAGTAAGAACTCACTGTTAAATGCATATAATTTTTTCAGAAAACATGCTGATCTCCAAATGTGCTGCACAAGTACAAGTGCTTAAGCAGTACAGTATCAGAGGAACTGCCAACAGTGTAGAATTTGAAAAACAAAAATAAAGAGGATGCGGCTGTATTTCTCTATCAAGGTCTGTCTGAAACATGCCTTACAGGTACTTCTCCTAATCTTAGATCCAATTCCCTGGCCTTTAATATAAGCTACACTTTCCAAAGGGGCTTTAATAGCTGTCAACGGTGATTGCAGGTTCTAGAAAATGCAATCAGATTCAAACAAACTAAGCAATCTCGGTCCACCTGTATGATGTTCCCGAGATGAAACAGCCTGTACGAGCAGGGTCTGACTCCATCAGGGACCTTGTGCAGCTATTCAGTATTCACACAGTCAAGATCAGATTAGAAATACCAATTGCATATTTGTTTTATTCATGTAACAAATTCTGACAGTTACCATGACAACTATCAAGCTCTTTTAGGAGCTTTTTTGGAGCAGAAGAATAAGTTTTTTTTTTTTTTTTTTTTTTCCTTCTTCTTCTTCTTCTTGATGGTTTTTGTTTTTCTGGATTTTTTTCTTTTCCTTTTTTTTTTTTTTTTTTTTTTTTTAAATGAATTCACATTCACTTCCTGCTGGAGGAAACCCAGCTACAGCTGACCAATTCTCTACTTGTCTGTCTGCCATCTGTCAGGTATTTTTCCTCTGAAATAGGAAGCCACTTGTCTTTTTTTTTTTCCCTTTCTCTCATCTTCCACTGAAGTCATTCTCTCCTACTTAACAGCTCCTCTGCTTTTCTCAGATACTTCGGTCTGAACCAGAGCTCAGGGCTGCTGACCATCCGACAGAACACTCCAGCTGGCAGCTACTGGTTGAGGGTCGGGGTGTCTGATGGAGTGTGGCCCGATGTGATGTCAGGTGTCAGGGTTCATGTCAGGGAGCTGGAGGAAAAGGCCATCCAGTCGTCCGCCTCGCTGCGTTTGACAGGTAACGTTAGCAGAAACACTGACTCACCTGATGGCATAACTCATTGTATTAATTCTGAATCACTGGGTGCCTGAAGCTTGGCACGTGTGATTTAATTTACCTGTTATATCTCTACATGAACCCCAGAAGTATGAGTCCAGAAATTATTGAGTGTATTTGTTTTTCAAGTGGATTCCCTGTCTCAGTCATCCTCCACAAAATAGAAAGCTTGCTCTTTGTTGTCGCTGCCGTTGTTAATTTCCTTTTTGAAGCTGATGTTCAAAGAGACAGGCCACAGGCATGAATAAATTGGTACTTTTCATTGAATGATTATCAGGTTGTCAATCCAGTTAACACAGAAATAATAGGCTGTCAAGAGAAACTTTCATACTTGCATTATTTAGCATTTTTAAGCATTGTGAAGCAACTATTCACAGTGCTTGTTGGTAATAGTTTCCTTCTTCTTCAACACTCTGAAGTTTATGTTAGAGTGTTCATTTTTCTGTCAGTCTCTCAGAGCAAATCGGAGATATAAAGGTCAATTTAGAAGTGTCAGGTAAAGTCCTTGACATTTAAACAGCCATTCGGTGAACAGAGTCGAAGGCTATTATTGGATGCCTCTGACTTCAAGTCATTATCATTTTTCGGAGATTAAAGATGACTGCCCACATTCTCCAGATATTATTGGAAGGTGGCACCACAAATTTGATTGATCTTCGGCCATTAAAACATTTTGTACAAGGCAAACCCCTAACTTTATATCAGTGAATGCAACAGATTTTTTCTTGACTGCATCTCAACTCATTCACCTTATGGATGAGTCAGTGAGGAAATTGATCGATAGAGGGAGATGTCAGGCTACTTCTTGTGCTAATGGAATCAGGAACTTGGTAGGCTTTGATCAGCTGTGTAGTTGTCATTGATAAGTCAGTAGTTCTTATTGCATGAACCCCTGCTCCCTTTGTCTCCTGAAGGCATTACAGCAAGAGATTTTATCGACCCTCGCGTCGAGGGGAAGAGTCGGCTGGAGACGTTCTGGGACTTCCTGTCTGAAGCCCTGTCCGTCAGACCGGGGAGTATCAACATTTTCAGCATAGCAGACATAGAGGAGAAAACAGTGGACATTCATTTCTATGTGCTCACTGATAATGGCTACCTGCGCCCAGAGAAACTGCACGCTGTCCTCGCCGCACATAAAAAGAAGGTATATGTGTCTGATAGATAGCGATCAATGCTCATATATCAAGTGATGCACCTGGGAGCTGGAGGGGGAAGAGATAACAGGGCTTTTTATCTGCCCTTTTATTTTCACACCAACTTTCTGTCTGTTTACTGCTTGGCCCTGTCATGTCTCTTTGTCTCTCCCATTCATTTGTTGTCTTTGTCTCCCCTCTTTTTGCAACATGCTTTCATGTTGTGATTGTGCTTTATTATGATTTGTCTCTCATGCTTAACTCTATGCCTTGCTGCTATAAAAAAAGACCAATTATAGAATAGACTTTATGTAGATTCCTCTTTTGCACTGCCTGTGAAGTCATTTTATCTGTCCAAATGTATCTCACTAAGTACCCCTCACCACCAACATTGGAGCTATAAAACCTTGTATCTTCAGTGACAATTACTGTAATTCCCATTTTTGTCTCTCCCACCTCCCCTCTTCTTCCCTGTTCTGACTCTCCACAGCTGCAGTCACTGCTGCGTGTGAATGTGAAACAGGTGCAAGTAGATGAGTGTGTGCGAACAGACTGCAAGACTTCCAGCGGCTGCTCCACGCAGTTAAGCATCAGTGATTCGCCCACTCTGGTAGACTCAGGTGCTTTATCCCTGGTGTCAGTGAAGGTGACATCCTCAGCTGTGTGTGGTTGCGCCTCCAGAGAAATGACCCACCAGCCCTGCTCGTCCTACCCCAGTAACCCTTGCCTTAATGGGGGGACCTGCATCGACACCCAGAATGGATACAGGTGAGAGGCATGCCTGCAGCTGTTCAGAAGGACTGGAGATGAAAAAAAAAAGGTCTTAAAAGACAGAAAACAGAAATAGGAGTTTCCTGATGTGCTGCAGTTTTCCCTCTAGTCTTGTCTGAGTTACTGTAAGAGTGGCATCATGGAAAATGAACCCAGAATTACTAACAGCATCTCTCGTGAGAAAAATCTCCTTCACCTGCAACTTCAGCAAACCTAGTTGAGCTGTTCTCCCATGTTGTCAGCTGAATGTAGAGTAGCAGGATTATTTGGCCTTGGTTTATTTGCCATGGAGGAAGTGTACATCTACAGAATGTGCATATATTCTTAAGTTAGTGAGTATCAAGATGGAGCCAGCCATACATGTCTGAGACCCGGAGTCAAATGAGGAGTTTGGTGTGCACCAAAATGACTAGCAGGCATTTTTAACATGTTTTATCTGTTTGTATTGTTTGTTAGCTTCTTAACTTGTAACTGGCAGTGGCTGATGCAAACTCTTGCGCTCTGTACTTACAAGGTTTAATTTCTTTTGCGCCCACACCCCCAACCCCACCGCTACAAATTGACAGGATTGCTTCATTAGTTTTGTGATGTATGAAATCCTGGCTGGTATCAAGGTGGAAATACTCAGCCATGGTGTTGTATGTCTTGTATCATATATTAAAAAAAAACACCATATGCACATGTTGATAAGGTTAAATATTAGATTTTCATTGGAAGGGGGTCTTTGAAACTGAACCCTGAGCGTATCCTGTGAAGATTTTTAAATTATGTCTGCAGATTTAAAGCCTGATATTGAAATTTTAAAGTTTTGGTGCGCTGTGTTTCGCAGTACTTAACCGTAAATAATGAACATAGCCTTTGTATCAAGGTCATTAGTAGGTACTTTGAATATTAACCCTTAATATTGATAAACATCTGCAGTCAATATAAAGGCCTTCACCTTCAAGTGAATAGGTCTCTGTGGTAGTCTATCACAGAAGAAACAGCATGCAGTTCATTTCATGCACACACTAATGCCCAGATTAAATAAATATAGGGCAAAGGGATTAGTACAACTGTGGCCCCCCTCTATGCTCACAACTTTAGGAAATCTCATTTAATGCCATTTACATGAACATGCAAGTTTGCAAAGGCACAGTCTTCTGAGAGAAAATGTACAGAACTTGTTCTTTTTTCTTTTTTTTTTTCCACTTTTATCTTTTAAATTGTCTCCACTGCAGTTGATCTGCACACTGCTGAGAGAAGCCCTTTCTACTGTGAGAAGAATATCTCCCCACATGTGTTATATGTGTCTTCATGTGAATGCAGTGCAGCCATAAAGAATCCAATTTCTGGTTCTATCCACTGTCGAAGGAGCTTAACAGTCAACCTCAGACAGCAGCTGATCAGATATTGTCAGTCCAAGTGAGAAAAACATGCCCCGCACTTCTTGATTTGGACTGGCATTGCTCTCATGAGCCACATGAAAGAGCAGTGAAAGAGTAAGGTGCTGTGCTTGGTGTGTGCATATGTATGCATAGGCTACATTCAGCCTAAGCCATCCCTTTTGCCGAGTATGGATCAGTATTCCTGACATGTGTTGCCCCTCTGCAGAATAAACAGCGATGGGGAGAAACAGCCCCTAACAGCCTCAGTACACACAGCCCTCCTCAGACACTGCATGAAAATAGATGGCTTTGACATTATCAGCAAAGCCAGCTTGTCTCACATGCCTGCAGTGGAGGGGACAGGATGAGATCAACCGGTCCCCTCAATCCCCACCATAGCGGTGATTGAATGGGCTGTTTTTCATCGCTGCATCTATCTCTTCCTTTATGGTATTTTTGTGTTATTGTTAATATTTACCATTACGGTCTCATACACAAACACATTGAAGAGAGCCGTGGAAAACATTTCATTTCCTTTTTTTTTTTTTCACGAGCAGTGATCCTTAACACTCAAGCGCTAATCAAAGTAGATAAGTACAAGAGGAGGCAATTGCACAGATATCAACCAGAGTGTGTAATACCTTAAGAATGAGGAGGGGGCAGGTGGGGATAAGTGAGAAAAAGTCCAGGAAATCAGTGGTGGTGCAGCACATAGAAAAGTGAGAGAAATAGAATTAATTATCTCCTAACAAAGGAGATGTGATGTGCCGAGCAGGAACAGTCTCCACAGGGTTCAGCTTGGGCAGCTGTGATAGGTAAAGAATAGAACTGAGTAATGTTTTGTTCATGGCTAATTGATTTAATATAGAACTGAATATTCAAGGTTTTGCGGCAAACGCAAACAGTCGATTGATAAAAACATTTCCTTAGCTGTCCGTTGACAGCCGCCGTGTTGGAGCGAAGTCAGAGCCCCTGCCTGTGTAAATCAACAAGACTGTCACGTCTGCCAGAGAAGTCACCACGCACAGATCCAGAGATTGGACAGTGTGACCATTTCTCAGAGCACAAAACATGAACAACACTGATTGTTTCTTTCCCTGTGTTTTGCCTTGATTTTCCTCACTTTTTTTTTTTTTCCACTCCTCGCTGCTACAGGTGCCACTGCCCCCCACAGCTTGAGGGGCCAGACTGTCAGCAGACGAGGCTTAGTTTCCTTGGCAACGGCTATGCCTGGTTTCCCCCCATAAGGCCATGCTTTGATAGCCATCTTTCACTGGAGTTTATGACGGAGGAAGACGATGGACTGCTACTGTATGCCGGCCCGTTAGCCACTCTCCTGCCAGGGGATGCTGAGGACTACATGGCCATAGGTAAAGAATGAGCTCAGATAATTAGATGTGCGCTGAGGGGCCTCTGAGACATTATTACCCTAAAACTTGGAACTTAATTTTGTAAGTTTAATTACTGGGTGGTAGCTCTTCCGATATGAGACAAATTTTCTTTGTTAGTGCACTGCTGAGGAATATGAGCACTCCTGAGTCACACAGTCAAAACCAGTTTTACTGTTAAATGTACATTTTTGTAATTCTTTGTTGTGTGCCACAAGGAGTTTTGTTTTTGCCTCCCCCCACCCCCTCCACCAGCAGAGCTTTTGAACAGACTCAGTGGCAGGTAGACAGTCAGTGTCTTACTCAAGGACACGTCAGCAGCAGGGTTTATTCTTGCTGACACAAAGGCTCAAACCTGGAATCTGCACGTGAAGGCCAGCAGTTAAAATTTTATCGAACTGAATAGGCGATTGGGTATGGTGACGGTTACAAGGGTACAGTGTCATCGGATAATATTTCAATGCACTTAAAACCGACCTTATAGATTACTTATAGATTACTTATGTATGTATGATACTCATGGATACAAATATCCATGTTTTTCTTGGTTAAATGAGCCGAAGAAAATCATTGCAGGAAACAAAGACCATGATGATGATTGAGTGATAAAGATACGTGTCGCAATTCTGGAAGTTTCTTACTCCCAATAAATATCCTAAAATATAGTAGAAAGCAGTCTAAATCATGTATTTTTGATGCCAGTGCCTGCAGCTATCATGTTATTACTTGTAAACATGATATCTACACACACACACACACTCCTACATCCATACACTTTCCATTTACCATTCTCTTTACCCAGATGACACAAAAAACATATTTTCTAATTTTCCACTGCTAGTATCTCGCCATGCAGATAGTTTAAATTTTTTTGTTCAGGTTTTGAGATATCTGTCTCTCAGATTTGAGCCTGCACCCCAATATGATAAAGGTGAATTCAATTTCATTTGTGGGCCTCGCATCATTTAAAAATGAAATTAAAAAAAAAAAAGAAAGAAGAAGAAAAAAAGAAACCTCAGCAGCAGCATCTCATTCCAGAAACGGCGTCATCATTATTTGGCATCATCATCATCAAAGCTCACTGTGAACAGTCATTTGGGTGAACCGAACCTTTAATTGATTTTTATTTCCTATTTTGCATCCA
Organism: Seriola dumerili; assembly: GCF_002260705.1. NCBI lineage: Eukaryota > Metazoa > Chordata > Actinopteri > Carangiformes > Carangidae > Seriola > Seriola dumerili. The sequence goes on from NW_019174474.1 coordinate 8,469,833, forward strand.
CGTCTAACTATTTTCCATCACCTTGTTTCTGCTGCCATTCAGATTCCCTGCTATAACCCAGCTGTGTTATGTTTTATAGCCATCTCCTTTTTTTCTTTATACTGTGTGTTTGTTTTGAGGTGAGATGCTTTCATATGTCCCCTGGGTTTTTTCCCATGCCTGTACAAACTTGATATTTGCATCTTGCTTTTTTTTTTTTCTTTCTTTTTTTTGCAAAGCATTTCATCACAGGTTTTTTTTTTCTTGACCTTGCTTGCACATTTTGTCTGGCAAGCAAGTTGTTTTTCTACTCTACAAATCTGTAGGAGTTGTCTTTTTAGGGTTGCAAAATGTTCGTTAAGGCCTAATAATGATCTTTATTAGCTGATGTTAATGCTGAAATCCCTTTTCCTCAGAGCTGATTGGAGGGACGCCCAGTCTGAAAATTAACCACGGTTCTGGGACTCTGGTTCTCCAATTAACAAATAACGTTGGGGTGGCTGACAGACGCTGGCATCGCCTCGATGTGAGGAGCAACAGTAAAGTAAGACAAGTACATTCATGCGAGTGCCTTTACATGCCGCTTTCTCTGTGTGTGAAGACGCTGTATGAAGATTAGAATATATGCTGTAACTTATAGAGAGTGCCCGGCTACACTATACTCACTTATCCACACATGCGTCAGTGATGACCCTTTCCCACTCTCTCCCAATTTAAAGGAAGTGCGCTTCACTCTCGATCGATGTTCTAGTGCGATTGTCATGGAGACAGAAGGCGTGGACTCATGGGCAATGACAGAGGACCGCTCCTCCTGTGAAATCCGAGGGGTCACACCGAACAGGGACAAGTAAGATCAATAATTAACTGAAACAAGTCTGACCAACTCTGTACTGTATAAAAAACAAGCAGCTCCTCTGAATCTTAAAGGGAGCTAATCAGCACCTCAGGCCTCCAGTACTAAATTATGAGATAAATAATAAATTGTATTTTTACGTATAAATATATGTAAATAAATATATCAACGTGGCTACATTTGTGTTGAAGAACCCCTGTATTTATGGTTGAAGAAACCAACGATAAGGGTTTAGAAATTCTCCAGAGATCCTCCTGGGTATTTCCTCTAGTTGCAAACTACTAATCTACTGAGGTTTTCTTCTGTTTTTCAAACTAAAGGCAAGTAAGACCCATAGGGTTGATGTCTAAATGGCCCCTGCCCCCATAGGGGTAAACAATCCTCTATGGTGCAGAGCATTAGCAGTCACAACAGCAGCAGTTTGCAAGTTGGTAAAAATGAAGAATGAAGTTATTTATTTCCATACACACATATAGAACAAAGGTATACTGTATTTAAATACGGTAAATGGAGGATTTTCTTTCATGCACAGTATGTTAACACATTCTGTGTAAGGACCAGCACCCATTCTGAGGTTTCCAAATTCTGTCTTTTTTCAGGCACCAAGCTCAAGCTTTATTGGAAGGATTTGAAAGGATATGTTTGTTGTACCCTAGTAGCAGCAGTTTGAAGCTGGATGTGTGCTGACGTGCAATACTTACTTGGTAACACTGTAATTCTAATTGTTGTATTACTATTTGCATAAACTAATGTTAGCCATTGTTCAAGGGACTGTGATATTTTTTCATGTTAATGATGCAAAATTGACTTAACAACATCAGCTACTCAGTCATAGTCACGAACTGTTTGTTTGGAACTGTTCCCTGAAAGATTAAATAGAGCCTCACAGTTGAGGTTTGTTTTAAAATTAATATTAATATTTAATTTACATCCTTTTGCAGTAAAGTTTGTCTTAACAATTAACAGCACTTAGTCGGAGACAGGACTAGGACATAGTTTTATAGTTAGTTAAGGAAAAAGTATCTAAAATGGTGTTTGTTTACAAGCAGCATCATTTATCTGAATCTAATCAGATAGCGACTCAGACTGTTTTAGGCTCACAGTGTTCAATTTCTCAGTGTATCAGGCTGTCCTCTCTGGAGGGAAGAAACTGTTGATGAAATCCTCCTGTATAATCCTTAAAATACCAGCTAACCTTTCTGACCACGTTTCTGCAAATAGCCAGGTTTTGCTTTGCCACAGCTGAGTTTGTTTTCCCCTATCGTGAGCTCAGCCCGCCGCTGTGCTCATTGTTTTGTTGTGTAATTAAGTTTATGAAGGTTAAAAATGTACCACTGCTTTAGTTTTAATAACTTCTAAATTTTAAGAACCTTTTCACTGTGTGTCCTTCAGACTGCATCACTGTTTCAGTTTCTACTTATTAGGTAATACAAATAGTTGTTGCATTCAATAGGGAATATGTTTGTGAACAGGCTAAAATGAAATTGTTTCGTCTTATTGTTTCTTCTTGTGTTGCCAGTTTTGTTTTTGAAAATAGCACAGTTACTGTGCTGAGTCAGTTTATGTGTTTTTTGATCGTTTCGGGCAAACGTATCTTGCATATATTTTCAAAATAAAGAAAAAGAACAAGAATAAGATGTCATATTGGTTGTCAGAAAGGAGTAATAGTGATGACAGCCTCAGCAGGAGAAGAATGAAACCTGAATTTTAACCTTGACAGCTTATATGGAGTTGTGCGTGTGTACGAGTGTGTGTTTGTGTGTGTTTTCCTTCTCTTCGGCTTGCATTCTGTTTCTTTGTATTGATCTTTGTGTTTTGAATAGTAACCGTGAGATCTTTACATGGTGCCTGTTTCCTTTTCTTCTTACATTCTTCTTCTCTGTTTATTTGTATATTTAGAGTTGCTTTTTCATTCACAGGTACCTAAATGGAAGTCATGTGTTGCAGCTCGGAGGAGTCAGTAAGAACATATCATATGAATACCCACAGCTGCAGTACAAACACTATACTGGATGTATAAGGAACCTACTTGTGGACAGCAAGGTGAAGTATGGAGCAGACAGCGTTTACTACATACACATTATCATGTGGGCTATTTGTGGGACAGGTTATGGATGAATAGATTTCTCTACTGAATCCCTTTATTCTTTACGTGTATGGATGAAGGAACACATAGGTACTGAAGGACTCAACTTCAATAAGAATGTAAATTTGGCCTCAAGGCTACACTAGAAAACCTCACAAATGCTGATGTTTCTCACTTTTCCCTTTTGCTTCTGGTCAAATTCCCTCGCACCATCTCTTACTGTGCCTCTGTAGTCAACATGTTGCTACAGGGAGTTTGCCAAGTAGAATTATTCCATCCATGGTTTCTATACCTTTTTATTGCAGATGTACAGAGAGCAGCATAAAAGCTGTATATTATACAGTATATAGCAACACATGGAATATCAATGAGACCGACAGCTGCTGCATTACAAGTTAATGACACTACTCCACTGTTACTGTAACATTCTGCACTGTTTACTTTTGTCTTGCTGTCCCCAGTGTAATAATTTTATTTTCATGCCGCTAACACGGCTGCAGACACAAGACATTTTACAGACTGCCTCGATGGCATTTCTTAAATGCAATTTTCTATCTGCTCATTTCAACTTAATTATTTTGCAAAATTATTTGTGATTATTTGTGTTCCAGCTCTCATGGTGCGTAGTAGATTTTTGTTTTCCCAGTTTGTTGAGGTTACATCACTTATTTTGTACTTCTCTTTCACGCTTAAACTTCCCTGGGAGGGATCAATGAAAATTGATTTTAATCTTATCTTAAAATTAATGATGTTGTTATAAAAATAGTGCTTTTCAGAAAAGATAAATAATGCAACAGATCATTAAACTATCAGAAATCAGATATCAATTTACATTATCTTACATTTAATGATAAGATACAATTTTCAATCTGCAATCAAATTTCCTTTCCTTAATCTACCATGATTGCAAGGACGGACACATCCACCCTTTCATTTTCCTCCCTTCATTGAATTTTATCCTTTTCATATTTTTCTCTTCTTCTTCTTCTTCTTCCATTCAGCTATATGACCTTGGTTCCCCAGCTGAATCCTCCAATACTGTGCCGGGCTGCTCTCTTATTGATGACCAATGCACCAACATGGAGCAACTTCCCTCCTGTGGCAAGAGGGGTCACTGTCACAGCGAGTGGGGCTCCTACAGCTGCCTGTGTGAACCAGGGTTTACAGGGCCACAGTGTGACCAGGGTAAGCATGTAAAATTGCTTTTAATTGGCAGTGAGATTTCGAGGCAAAGTACAGTGAGATCTCTGTGGAGCAAGGGATTTTAAGCTTCACAGAGTGTACAGACCAAATAGGTGATGTGGGAAATTCTGTGTTCCAAAATGTCACTTTGCTGCCATAGGAAGATAACCTCGCCTTACATAAAGTGCTTTGGCAGAACAGCACGCCCTCGCTGCGATATGCTCGTGTATTTCCCATATGACAGCTGAATTAATTGAACAAGTCTGCCTTGTGTGCTTTTGATTGACAAGTGGCTCCAGAGTTCTCCTTTGATGGCCGGAGCCACATTCAGTTCCAGCTCTCGTGGTCCCTACCTGCGCGACAGACTAGAGTCCGGGTTGGGGTCCGGACGCGCGCTGCTGCCGGTGTCATCCTGAGTCTGCTCTCCCAGGAACAAAATGAATACCTACGTTTAGAGGTGAGTCATGGCTGGTCACTCCCCTCCACCTCGACAGCTCTGATTGTCTTGTTTGTGAGCCTTAAAATGATGATTAGGGCCCGGACAATGATTGCTACAAATGCTTGTCAGGCTGAGAGTGAATAATATCAGGGTTGGAGACATATGGGTGGATACTGAGGGGGCTGGTGAGTGACATGTGTATGTTCTCAACAAGGTCTTTTAGTTAGTCTGCAGAATACTACTATTGAACGGCTGCTATTTAAAAAAAAAAAAAAAAATTAAGCCTGCTTTATTCAAGGTTATTTCTGTCTCTGGTTAATGTTTCAAGCACAATTCAGTATGGCAAGGCAGCAAATGTGAGCACTGTAATTCGAGGGCAGAGTGCTCTTAAGCGAAGGTCAGATCTCCTGCTCTGTACTTGAGGGTTTTGACACAGCTTGCTTCAAGTGGTGAGCTCAAAGTCATGCTGCTCGCTTTGCCACAACCGGGGCGGAGCGGTGCTCACGCAGCGCGTTTCTTCGGGAGACAAGTCTACTTCACTTTGCCAAACCTTCATACAGCATACCTCTCCTGCCTGACACATTCCTGAGTGGATATGAAGCCAGTGTTTCTTGTCAAAGCCTTTCATCTCACTGACTGACAGGCCGAGTGTGAACAGCAGCTGGAAGTGAATGGCTCTGTTAGGACCGTTACTTTTGGCTAACTCACAGGTCAGGTGTTTGCAGTGAACCTGTTTCCGTTGTGTATTCCACACCACTGGTCTGTCTTTGAAAACATCTTGTCTTTGTTATTTGTTAGACAGCATTGTTTCAAGCGTCAGCCTCGTCTCTTGTACTTCTTTGGGTCTTTAAACAACATGAGGAAAAACAACGTTGTCCTCTTCCCCTATTGCAGTCCACAGTGACAGGAAAAGGAAAAGGCTGTAGCCTTTACTGTATGTGGGCTATGAAGCTCCTCTCTCTGAAACCCTCTCTGGAGCTGAATTGGTGAACTGTATAAAACATCTGATGTCTGTCTGCGGCAACACACTGAAGCATTTTCAGCCTGGTTGTCTCAAAGCTCTTAGAAACAGTTGAGCGCAAGGCTGGTGTGTTTGCCGACAACAGGCTCTAATTTAAAGGGCTGTCTCCCTCCCCTCTTTTTCTTAAGGGTAGATATGGGATAGAGTGCACACTGAATAAATAACCACACTTTCACACAAAGGTTACCAGGGGCCATCTGGGTATAAACAGCATTCAGCTCTCCGAGGAGTATGGTGTCTCTGTAAAGAAAACATTTATCCAATGCAGTCTGTGACGGAGTTTTTCGGGAGTCACTGGTGTGCACTGCTTTGTCAGAGACCACCAACCCTTAAGTACAGTAAAACTCAAAAAACATAGTCTTTCATTTTTATTTTTCTCTTTTTCTTTAAATGTGATTTGAGTTTGAAAAGTTCTATAGAAATTCAGACTTTAGAAATTCACTTGAACATTTTTTGCTTAGTGCTGATTGCATAGATCTCTGGCGGCGCTGCAGAAAATTTATATAATCAGATTTTTTCCTGAGTATTGATTGAGTCCTTTGTCCTTTGCTCATTTTTGTTGTGGACTTGAGGGCAAGATGAGGTAGTGGGGAGAGCACACTCAGCTTTTACTGTGTGTGTGTGTGTGTGTGTGTGTGTGTGTGTGTGTGTCCAGTGCGGGAGACGCATTTGAGACGTCCATGCTGAGGGAGCAATAGTTAATGCAGGCTGGGTTGAATGTGAATTATCTTGCCCCACTGTTTCCAATTAAGCTTTGGACATGTACAAGCTGCCGTTATGGGAGCCCCTCATTGGTCGAGTCCATTGTGTTCGCTCATCCTTAACTGCTGAAGATAATTGTTGTTTCTTGTATACCTTCCCTTCGGGATGACTCTGGCTTTTGCCATGCAATGATGCGTACACCAGCGCTGCAAAGCATCATGGCTGCAAAATTGCTGAATTAAATTTAACCACTGAAATTTTCATGCCATTTTCCTGGCAGGTTCACACCACAGAGAGTTTTCTCTGTGCAGTTAAAGTTCACAATCCTTCCCTGGCCCAACCTTTGCTTTCTTTTTCCTCACCACAGGATCTGGCCTACTTCTTATAATGTTGTTCTGCTCAAGATCTGTTTTTGCCCATTAACACAGCAGAATATGGCAGGAGCCCAGGCCTGTCAGTTTAGAATTTGTGTCAGCCCACTAAACCGAGCCTTGAAATCACCACTAACACAATACTGTCAGAGCAGCTAATGGCATAACAGGCCATCTTGTTTTAAAGCAATGCAAAAGACTCCAGTAGTAGAGTTTTGTGTGAAAGTGAAGCTCATCCACAAGATTACAACATCTTTTTTCCTGCTTCCTCTGCTGTGTATCTCAGGTTATTCAGGGTCTCCTGGCTGTTTTGTACAACCTCGGCGATGGCGACTACAACATCACACTGCCCTACCATCGCATCGATGATGGAGAGTGGCATGAGGTGGAACTGGACCGGTATGGCAGAGAGTTCACCCTGCGCCTGGATGGAGGGGGAGGACGTCGAGAGGTCACAGCCTCGCCTGGGCGGAGTCAGGAAATCATTATTGACCCCTCGGTTGTGATGATTGGAAACTCTTTTCCGTCAGGGCACAACCGGAGCTTCATTGGTGGGTGCCAACTCATCTATTTTGAAAGAATGAGGCTGAATGAATGTATATTAAGATAAATTAGTAAATGGATGAATTGTTAGATGCATGGAAAAGTCAACTGATAATTGATGAATGAACAAGCTAGTTTGTAAATGGATTCATTGGCAAACACATACCCAAAGGAGTGCACTTGTATATTTCTTGAAATTAATGGGCACATAAAAGATTCAGTTTTATCTTTGCCACTCACTGGTTCTTCTGCTTTTCACAACCTGGCCCAAAGGTATTTTGATCCCTTAGTTTCAAGCAGATGAGAGAAAGTGAGTCAGTGACTCTGATCAGTATTTAAATAATGCGTTAGACCCCATGCTTCCCACAGAGTGAGCAAACTAACCAGCAGAGAAAATATCCTGCAAAAAAAGAAGTCCATGCTGACAGCTTAGCCTCAGGCTGTTTGTGTGTTTGTGTGTTTGCGTGCGTGAGAGTGTATGTTGGTCTGCAGGTGTGTCAGCGAGTCAGTTTATATGTGTCAATGCGTGTGTGTCTGTGAATTTGAGTTTACACCCCTGCCGTGGTGTAAATGTGAGTCCATAAAAGATTTTGCCTGAGGACTGGTGTTTTAGTGTGTCTTTTTGCATTGTAAACTCTAGAAAACTTATTTTTTTTCTCCTCCTCCTTTTTTCTCTGTTTCTACCAGGCTGTTTGCGAGATGTAAGATTTAACAGCCGTTTCATTCCCCTGGATAGAGAGCAGCCTTCAGAGGGACTTCAGGTGGTCACTTTGCAGGGCGTTTCCGTCGGCTGCTCCTCAGAAGCCTGCAGGAAACATCACTGCTCCCCTCCCTTGGTCTGCGTGGACCTCTGGAGACACCATGAGTGCAGGTGCTGTAAATATACAGAAGAAATAACCCAGGACGCTAATGAGGTCTTACAGGATCCAGGCGCATTCTGTACATATTTGCACGCATATATCAGAGACAAGGACAGCATACCACAGCCTTGCTTATTATAAAGTTAGTGACTCAACTTGCAAATTGTATCAACAAATGATGTGAAGAACCACACACCTGCACTGTATGGTTTTATTGCAGAGGTAGCCTGAAAATTAAACTGCTACGAGGTAGGTCACATTAAGTTGAATGTATATGTATCATCATTTGTCAGCTATAAACAAGACCTGGCAATCAGTACTTACAGACACAAAAAAGATCCAATAATAATAATATACAAATCATCTATTATCAGGTGCAGTGGTCCAAATAAATCATACTTCAAGGGGAACAGCTTAAAAAATGTTGACATTATATGTCGAAGATGGACAGCTAAGTTACCATAATGGTAATAATAATGATACTGAGGATAAAAATAATAACAGACTTTATTTTATATCATATTTTGTTTACAAAATGCAGCTCTAAGTGCTTTACATTAAGAATAATGATTTCAAAATTAGTGTTTGTTATTTTTTAAAGCAGCTATTATACATTTTTTTACAATAACAATTAGGGCTGCACAGTCAATCAAATTATAATCGAAATCGCAATATGGCCAAGAGCAATATCCAATAGCAAGAGCTGCAAAAGATCTTTTTGATAAAGGTAAAATCTGTCACAACATTGTTGTACATTGTTAGCAACATAAGCGTTGTGGTGCTACAGAGATGCCGCAGCCTACAAATCATATTCTCCAGATGTAAAGGAACGTGCTAGTTTAGTACAAGACACAACAAAAACCACATCTTTATCATTCCAAAAAAAATTTTTCTGTGAAAATTTAATGCAGAAATGATCATTCAAACTCAAACAGAGACTCATATCACAATTGCTGTGAAAATAATCACAGTATGATTTTTTGGCATATCGTGCAGACCTTATTATATATTATATATTATATATTATAACAATGCAACAGTAAACAACACCGTGACAGTGTGAAAACGGTTGTGTGCTGGTGAACCTATAGAGAATTTTCACCTGAATCTGTAACTTTCCTTGGCTTTATGAAAGTTTATAGTGAGTTTCAGCTCATTGTTTAGCTGACTTCCTGCAACTTTACTTTGCTTTTACCGCTATTTTTGGCTGTTGCTGTTTTTAGTGAAAAAGCTCTAAAAACCTGCTGTACACTACCTGAGAGCAGACAAACCGTTGACTGGCTGGTTAATGAAGTGAAGCATTTAGCAGCTAAAGAGCCAGATATGTCCCTCAGGAGAGACCAGACCCAGAGCTTTTTACATTCAGCAGGTGACCAGAAACACAACTCCAAATTAATGATAATGTTGCTCTGTAGCTGCTGGATGTGTAATTAAGCAGTTGTTTGCGAAAGCATTAGCAGGTATCATCTTAAAAAGTCAAGATATGTCAGTACTATGTTCACAACTTGTTTCCACTTCCCCAAGTGATTGCAGGAGATTGCTGGTTTCAACAGTTTCGTACCACTTTCTAATAACTTATTTATGTGCTGTAAACAGTTAATAAATCATTTATTAATGCTTTTTGGATCAGTTAATTAATACGTTTTGGGCTGTGAAAACTCCTTTTGACTGGTACCATATCATCCTTCAACATGATTCTTGCTTTGTCTGTTCAGCTTCAGGTGGACTCCTTTATAAATGTCTTATTACAAATGTTAGTCCATATGATCAAGTAACATTTGCCTATGGCTTATTAGAAAGAGAGAAACCCCATCTTTACGATTGACAAAATCTGTTCTCATGAATGACCTATAATTAAGCATTAATTAATGATTTATTAACCAATAATGTAATGAAATATAATTATAATCTTAAACCCTTTGGAATGAGTCCCTTACTAGAAGGTGGCACCAAAAGTTGTTTTTGTCCACCCCGTATCATAAAAACATTACAGTACACACACAAAAGCATGCACATATAGTGAATGAAGTGAAAATGAATGAATTTGCAGATCATACACTACTTGCATACCCTATACAGTCTGTGCATCCGAGTGTTTTTCATGGTCTGATGAGTTTCCTGCAGCACCCTTGAAATCAAAGTGTCCACCAGATGGCAGCTAGGCTGAGTTCAGCTCAGTTATATTGTGTGTCTAATAGTGTGTCAACCTTAGAGAATGGTGTATAACACCAGCCACTGTCAGAGTCTCGGCTGCCCCTTTAAACTCTGCAGGGCCACTAACTCTCCTGGCTGTGATTTCAAGACTCTGAGCCAGTGTGGGACTTTTCACTGCGGCTGGATATCCATATTCTGTGATTGCAGCACAGCCTCAGGATACAAAGCGGTGGTAGAAGCAGGGGGCAGGGGTGAATGATATTCAGGGGATATTTTGTACAAATATACTGAGGGACCAGTACTGCAAAGCCAATCTTAGCTTCTTGGTTTCTCTTTGTGTTTTTTCCTACAGTACAGTCGACACTCTGTAACCTTCAAAGAGCATATCTTTGAATCTGATATAAGAGGTGTAACTCCTGAGGGATTTATTTTTACACTGTCAGCGTAGGTTTCATAGCTCTGTAGAATTCAGCCTTCCTTTTATCTGACAGTTTCCCAAGTGTCTCTTGTCTTTGCTTTACACTATCGTCTCTTCTCTGCACAGGTGCCCTCCAGGCCACCTGACCAAAGAGAGCTCCTTGGGAAAAGTGTGTGTCTATACACTGTGTGCCAGCCGGCCATGTCGCCACGGCACCTGTGTGGCCCACTCTCCGTCCCGCTACTCATGCCGCTGCAGCGAGGGCTACCGGGGCCGGCACTGCGAGGTGACGCTCGCCATGTTCCACAACGAGGACAGCAACAGCCTCAGCCTCAGCTCCATGTTCGCTATCAGCATCTGTGTCATGGCCTTTCTAGGTAGCTATGTCGACTACGTCCTTTTCTACCTGTGGTAACAAGACTGTCATCATTTTTTCTCATACTTTTGTATGTTTTGGTTTGCCAGTTTCTTTCCTCTTCATCTTTAATGCATTGACTTTCATCTTGTTATATTTTTTTTGTTTTTTGTTTTTGTTATCTTCATGGTATAATTCTTACATTATGTCTGGTGTTATCTGTAACATCCACTGTTTTATTTGTTTTCTGCCCCTGTTTGGTTCTGTGAAATCTATTCATACACATATCTTGTAGCTATATTGATCTCTTGAGTTGTGCCAGGATGTGATTTTTCCATGCAGTGGGTTTCATGTTTCCACCAACCTCTCATGGAGGTTGGTGGAAACATGAAATAAATAAATGCACTGGAAGGGAAGCATGGAGGAAGACATTGTACACTTTAACTTGTGATTCACGGGGAAACTGTAAAAGTCCCCACAGAGTTGTGGAATTTTTTGTGTTTTTCTATATTTCTCATCACTTCTGTGTCCTCTGTCTTTTCAAATGTTACGGTCTGACTTCAGAAGTCAATTTCACTCTCAGCCTTACTTTTATCTGTCCAACTTATTTTATATCCCACCATCCACTCATTTTACTCCCTTGATGTTTTTTTTTCCCATTTCCTTCCACACTTCTGTGTACAGATTATGTTTTCCCAAGTCAACCTAAATGTGCCCATATTGTGCACTTTAATTTTATGTACAGTGTTTGGAACTATAAACAAGAGAGAACCTCCAAAGTATGGACCAAATTCATATGAGATGAATTCTAACTGATGGTTGTATTTAGGTTAATTTTTCACAATCACTTTTAAAATTAGTTATAATTAAGGGGTTGTAGGTTTTTAGTATAGTATGTTTAGATTTGTCAGTGACATACTTATTGAGATACGAGCAAGTACATGTGCCGAGACTCCTGTGGTCCCTACCTGGCATCTAGCAGATGTAAGAAAAATGAAAAGAACAGTAGTAAACAGGCCCATTTTCAAAAACATTTTGTGTCAACATACAAGATGCGAAAACATTTGAACCACTCACAACAAGCAAACAGCACCTGCAGCGTCTCCTCGCTGTAACTTTCAGTTTGGAGAAACAATTTTGCTCATTGTGTATTTTAAAAAGTGAAAGCATGATTGCTCTCAAAATAACGCCCCAGCTTGCTGTTTACATCCTCTGATGGGAAAAATACCCACTGCTGGCTGCCCACAGAGGACTTCAAAATAAAAGCACCCCATGTGGAGGTGGTTCTCTTCATATTAAATGGTTAGAATTTTTCCTAAAAAAGAGAAAAATATGCACAATTTTTAAATAACACACAATTTATTCATGATTTTTTTAGCAAATTTTCTTTGATATTTTACATTTACTGTATTGCCAATTTTCAAAACTAAATGGATTTGAGCTTGAGCAAGGTTTTGAGCTTGGTAACCATGCATGTTTGAGATAATCTTGTGGCTCTTGAAAGGCTTTAATGAGCATAAATGGTTCCCATAATTGAGCATATGATTCTTCAATTTGTGTGAAAATTTAAAATTAATCGAATTAGTGACCTTTGATCATGAATTCCTCTGTAACTTTTAAGTACACATGAAAAAATTAACTTTTTGTTAGAAAAAGTAACTTCCTCTGAATAGCTATATACATCCAGTAAGGTAACAAAATATTTGATATACTAGCCTCTTAAATTATGACCATTTACCTTCCATCTGGGGTATTACATTTGTATGAGACTGTGGTCTCTGGTCAGCACTTCTTCAGACATTCAATGTTTGTTGAGGTATTTGAAAAACCAAAAGAATAATAATTTATTACTTATGTTATGACTCTTAAACTAAACCACAGTCTTGCAGCACATTCACAGCTAGAGCACAGCATGCAGTCAGCACAATTCAGAGGTGAGAGAGTTGTATTCCTTATTTATGGGCAAAAAAAGCTAACAGTAGATTCAAACTATGATAAATAAGAACTCGATTTATACTCTTTTTAAAAAGCATATTAAAATGGAAGTTTTTTTTGTAAGATATATTAAAGTAAAAACTGAATTAGTAAGTCCTTAGGTGTGCGAGTTAGAGGGCCTTCGCTGAAAAAAATCTCCCTTTGAAGATTTTGACTTATCAGATGATCTAAAGCTGCACTCTGACATATAAGAGGTCGTATGTTCAGAAATGTACACCAGAGCCCGACCATTGATTGCTTTGTAGGTGAGGAGTAGAATCTTAAGATCAATAAGTATAAGATGAGGGTTATGTGGTCTCTTCTTTGCGCCTGTTGAGAGCCCTGCTGCTGAATTCTGAAGTTTTATGAGTGATGCCTAGGTGCATAGTGTTATTTAAGTGAGAAGGTATGAATACATGGATGGCCTTTTTCAAGTATTGAGTGGTTTAAAGATATTTAGAGATATTTCTCCCAAAATAGTCTTTCATACTTTTGTTTAGGTGCAGAAAATCTTATATTCAAACAATTTTAAAGCCTAAAATTGAACCCTGAAGAATACAAGTGATATTTTCCAATTAAGTATTATTAGTATTAATTTGAACTGATAAAAAAATTCTGTTTAAAAAAAAATAAAAAAAATAATAATAATAATTTTGATCATTGATTAATCCTACATTTATTTTCTCCATTAATCATTTAATCAATGAAAAGTGAGAATCATAATCATAATTTTCCAGTTTCTCAGGTGACATTTTCAAAGTGTTTGTTTCCTATCAACAGACCAAAACCTAAAGATATTCAATCTATAGTGATAAATGATCCCATTTGATGTTTGGTGTTCATGTGAAAGTGATTAATCAGTTATCAGAATAGTTGTTGATTAATTTTTCTGTTGATTGATTAATCAACTCAGTGTTTCAGCTCTACACTTGAACCTGTTAAGTGCTGATTACACTGGCACACTTGTGTAAACAACAGTCAATAAAATTGCTAGGTTGATGGTGTTACAAGCTGTGCTAGGATCTAATTGGATGGAGATTCAATATAAACCAAGCATCTGCTGCCAGCAGGGCCTTTTAAATGCATATGCATTGATATGGCTACACAAACACACCACTCCTGTGTCACAAAGATGAGCTATCCCTTTAATTCGTTGTTAAGGCTCAGGAAAGAGATGGTTTAATTGTGTTAGTTTCAGGGAATGTAGCTGAGGAAATGTGATTTTTCCTGTCCTCACAAAGATAGAGGGACAAATGTGTGTGTGCACATGTGTGTGAGTGTATGTGTGTGAGTGTGTGTGTGTGTGTGTGTGTGAGTGCCTTGCATGTTGTTGCACTCAATACCCTCTGTAGGGCCACATCGCTGTTTATGAGTCTTTCTGTCAGAGACAGGCTTATAAAACGCTTGGGCGATTCAATACACTGTCCCTGCCTTTATAACTGACTCAACATTCCCTCCAGGGCATGTGGCTAGTATTGGGACATCAGTTATTCTGACACTTGAGAGTGAAACATATAAAGCGGTCTTCAATATTTGATAATGAATTCAAAGATGATAAAGTGTGGCCTTGGCATCATTCATGAAAATCCATGTGTTGCGTGCATGCTAACTAAAAGACAGTGCTGCCCATTTGAAGTAGCTTGCCTGCTGTTGCTGATGAGGCATTTATATTCAAGGCTCAAACTTCTCACCTCACCACACTGTCCTACATTATAATTCAGATTCAGTGGAGTGCTCTTTGGTGGCTGTGCATTTTCACACCTTTTTATTTAAATAAAATAAGCTGAATAAATGATTTTCTTGAACTTAAAGCAAAAAGAACATCCAGTTTGATCGTGAGGTGTCATGATCATCAGCCCTGAAATGTAGAAGTAAAAAAATGAGTTCAGTGGTTGGGTTTAATGAACATCTGGTTATACAGTATGCAGTTGTTCAGTGATAACCCCCATCACCACAGGAACCACTACCATAAATACACACTCGCACTCTGTACACTCGCTGCACGAAGCAAGACTGCTGGCTGCTGGGCGCTAAATTAAAGGGGGACTCTTACTCTGCCTCAACATGCATTAAAAGTTAAAACGATCATCCATTATTAAGTTTTACATAAGCCATCACAGGCCGACTAGAATGTGAGTTCAGCGTGAGCTATTGACTGAGCCAGATGAGCTGATATCTGACCAAGCCTCATTAGTTCGGCATCAAATCTGACATTCGCTTTTTGAAGAATGGAAGAAATTAGCTTCCCATATGGGCTTCTGGATGCCAAGCGATCATGTAAAGTGCCTGTTCTTTTTATTCCCTGAGTGACTCATAAATAAATGATTTTTTCAACTCTTCCCCATCTCTCACCTGTCTCATTTCCTCCTGCTCCTTCGTCAGTTTTCCATTCTCCCAAACCTTCCCTTGATGTTTCATCTGTCTCATTTTTTTTTCTCATTAAGCTCAGACTGGAGCTACAGCGATAGGGTTAAGTGTTTTGATCAAGCTGATGTTGTTTACTCGACGCTCATTCATAATGCACAGTCCGGTCCAGGCTAACATCATAATACCCTGTTCATAGTAACGGTTAGAGGGCAAAGAGGCAGCAGTATTATGGATTGATGAATGACTGTGAGGTTTGTTCTCCGCCCTGGGTGATATTGATCTCACTGGTATGTAGCTACACGGACACACACACACACACACACGCACACATTCAAGTCTAGGCAGTAGTGGCTGCAGGTGTAGGAACCAAAACAACCATAGTGTGTGTTTACCTGTGCCTAATTGTGTGTGTGTGTGTGTTTGTGGGGTGGAGGGCTGTGTATCGAACACCTCCCCTATAGACATGTCTTTAATATCAGCTCAGGTGATGTTGAGGGTTGAGGTGAGTGCAGGCCTGCAGGCAGCGGGTAATTCTGGAGGTGAGGAGGAGGGCCGGCGTCTGGTTGGCGCCGGGCCTCATGAGATTCTGGTGTTTTCTGCGAGGGCGCTCTGGACACAGCGGTGAAGGAGCTGGGTCAGCTGATCAATACCGCTCTCCCCTCCACCCCATACTGAGGACGGCCGGCTGAGGAGCAAAGGGGGAAGCTTACAATCTCTTTGTTTCTGTCTGATATGAGAGCAGCATAGAAATTGAAAAGTGTAGCAGCCCAGGTGTTTAAAAGATGTTCCAGGCAGTGAATAAATAGAGATGATGATTTTTAATTGAGATAACATTTTTTTGTAGCAAGGAGTAGCTCTCAGGGAGTTGTTTTTTTTTGTCTTTGTTTATGAGTACCTGCCTGTTAGTGTGACCCCAAAGAGCTCTTGGTGCATTGTTCTCTTTCGAAGCAATTACTTTAAAAATCCAGACTAATGTGATTACCCTGCATTTCTCAGAAGATTTCCAATTAAACTGATACTTAACACGCACCATATAAACTACCCTAGTTGAAATGGATCCCATCTAGTGTGAGAGATAAAAGCAGAGGCCAGACAGAGGCCAGAGAGGTACTGAAAAATAGGAACAGTGAGAAACTTAATGAGTGAGGAAGACGAGGGGAAATTCCAATATAGAGACCAAAAAAAAAAAAGAATTACAGAGATAAAAAAAGAAAGAGAATCAGTCTGAACTTGTAAAAACAGATAGCAAGGAAGAGAAAAGGAGAGAGGGATGGCAGATGGGAGAAAAATACTGGTTGAGATTAATGGACTTTAAAGGTCAGTCCAGCATGTTGTATAATTCAGCACACAATAGCTGTGATTGATGTGTATGCTGTGGGACCTTTCCTGCTCGGTTCCCGCAGCATTCCTCTCGACGTTCAGCCGAGCCACTGAGGCTTTGAGTTTAAGTTGGGAGGAGTACAAATTCAGCTAATAGGTTTCCAAGGAACTGTGGTCTTTGATAAGACAGGAAACATCAAAGGGAATAGGTGGAAAGGTGGTGCCTCTGTTTCCACGTATGTTCCATTAGTATGTCTTAACTGTACAGTCGGTGCAGCTAATAGGTCGTAAAGGACAAATCTGTGTGATGGAAAATCCATTTACAGTCAAATATCAGGCTGCATTGCCTTTCTATTCAGGAGGATGCTGGCTGTTATTTTGCATTTGATGAAAAATACATATATTCACATTGCCAGTCTGGTATTTACTAGTATTTCAGTGTTATATCATCACTTTCCGCTCACATAGTCAATTTCATTTACACCCACAGATATGTTTTTCTGCTCAGAATCTCAATTGTAATTATGTGCTACTGCTCCTGCTGTGTTAACCTGCTCTCTGGCACCCCTCAGTGTTGATGCTGGGCCTGTTTCTCTACTCCTGCTGGAGGAGACACAAGGGCCTGAAGGAGGGTGTGTACCATGTGTCTGCGCACCACGGCGAGTGGGAGGACATCCGAGAAAATGTGCTCAACTACGACGAGGAAGGTGGAGGGGAGCAGGACCAGGTAAACATACACGCAAGCTGGAATTTAGAGAGGCAGGGGGAGTAAACAGAGCGCAACGCAACACAAATATGGCACCACTTTAAGTTCTCATTTCCATGGCTGAGTATTTTAAATGTCATCACCTTATATTTCAGGACTTTTTGAAAGGATAGAAGAATACAAGTAAGGGCAGAAACTAAACTAACATAACATTGACATTTAATAGAGAACGGTGTTTGTTGGTGAAATGAAAAACTAAATATCATTTCCCTGGAGATCTATGAATGTGAGTCAATTAGCTGAAATTAAGCAAGTAGACACCAATAGCTGTTAATGCCTCTGTTTTAATAGTGCTGGTAATAACAGCCCCCCCGCACCCCCACCCCCCTTCCTCTGCAATCAGATAATTAATTACTTGGCTAATCAATGGGGCTGTTGTTGCCAACATCTCTTCCTACATGGTAGATCTTCGTCTTAGTCTGGGAAACAAGTTCATTTGCTAGCAGATGCATTAGCTGTGCTACGCTGCTCTGAGCACAGATTGGTGTCATGTGGCAATGTTGCTTTTCATTATCTCTTGCATTCCTAAAAAAGATTACACTGGAACAAAAGAAACATCTCTTTTCTCCTCTTGGTTTTCTTGTCTCAGAATGCCTTTAATATGGTAGAGCTGCAGCGCTCTCTTCAGCCCAGCCCTGCTCAGTCACTCCGCTACAGCTATCCACACAGCATCATCTCCTACCCGCAGAGTAAGCTTCCCCAGGACAGCAACAAGAAAGGGGTGTCTAATGGGAATGGCAGTGCTGCTATCGCCCTGCGTCTGGCCATCCCCCCCTCAGAGACAGAAACCCTGCCGTCCCCTCTGACCTTCCGCCGCTCGCAGAAAACCCTCTCCTTCTCCAGCCAGGACTTAGCCCGCTACCTGTGTGAGGTCATCAGGGACATGGAGCACCCGGAGGAGCTCGGCACCATGACCACACCACGCCGTCCCTCCGGAAAGGAGCGCGGCCTGGCAGCGGTGCGCTCCCTCAGCTCCCTCAGTGCATCTCAGGGTTCAGAAGTCAGGCTTCAGGGGGCCCAGAGCACCCGGATGGACAGGTTCAAAACCCTCCGAGCTGTGGTTTGCGATTTGAGAGGAGACTCCAAGGCTCCGGAGGGCCAGAGAGACAAAGTGAAGGAGAGCAGAGGGCAGCTGAACTGCGAGAAGAGTGGGTGAGGCTGCATTCGGAGAAACTGAACTGAAGGTTGCAGAAAAGCAACGCTAATCAGAGAGTGATGGAGGAATTCCAAAGGGAGATAATTAGATGTGAAATACTCCGAGACTGGGAGGTTGCCTAGGGTGTATGTGAAGTCTGCTATAAATGTACTGTATTGATGAAACTCTGAACACTTAAGTTCTTTGATATAAAAGATGTTTACCAATGAATGATCAGATGTGATGTATTGTTTACTTGGCATTGCACTGTACAGTATTTACTCCACAGAAAGCACTTTTTGGAAGCGCCCTGTGTCAAAACTACTCATGTCATAAAACTCATAAGAGTAAAGTCTGCAAGTAAGACAGCAAATGAGTTTCCTGTGAGAGAACTGGAATCTTTTTGCTGTTAATGACTCATGAAATCGTTTGTGTGACAAAATGATCTTGTTTCATTTGTATTATCTATTTCCTTTTAAATAAATGAATATCTTTGATAATATTTCGAGCTTGATCTTGTTCAAACACCAGTTCGCATTAATGATCGTCAATTCTCCCGTTTTTGAAGTTCAAGCCCACTTTCATCATCAAATGTTGGTCAGGCTGTTTTTTTTTTTTTTTCTTTCTGGTCAGCAGACACAAAGTGAAGTAAGATGTCTTTCTTATTACCTCCACATGAGTAATCCGTCCATGTACTTTCAGTTTATTTGTCTTCCTTTATTCCTGGCAGTGATCAGGATGAAAAAGATTCATGACCAAGAAATAAACTGGAACAGCTGTTCTTGTCTTATTCAACTAACTATGACCAGCAACAAAGCTCTGATGGGAGAAACAAAGTCAATTTCAGGATTAATCACTCATGTCCAGAGCTTGTAGCCTCCTGACCTGAGCTTCTGGGAGTCTCCAGCGTGAACTCCAAAGTGTGGGGGTCCCAGCAGGCCGCCCTACACCATACTTAATTGGCCAGCATTACTGGAGTTAAACAGCTGTGACACCGGAGCAAGCCGCCGGGGAAGAACACAGAGCTGCTGCATGCAGCTGATGGTTTTTATGTCTGTATCCAGTCCATCTACGCACCTACATAATGCAGCATGCTGAGAGATCTGAGAGGCAAAGAGGATGGTTTCAATTCTGTCGGTTTATAAGGAGCTGTGCATATTTTCTATTCATGAGTCTTGGTGAAATGTACATATGAAATCTCAGCGTGAGCTCACAGATTATTACTGCTTTCATGCCACAGTACATCTGCGTCTCGGTATGGTTGTTAACATTACTAAATTATGTGGAATTCAGTCATCACTGAGGTAAATATGTTATGTGAATACACACTGCCACCTACTGGCAAGCTTCCGACACTGCATTTAATACAAACAACAGATCATTACTTCACATTTACAGTTTATCTCTGCAGTACACACAAGTGGGATCTCCCATTGTGGGTTTGAAGGATACTTGAAGGAGTTCATGGTTATCTCTGGAATCATGAATTACAATTTAGCACTAATGTTATTACATTTATTTAAAAAAAAAAAAAAAAAAACTAATCCAATTACTGTATGCATGATGAGTTTTACATTTAAAATGCAAATCTCTGCAGTATTTTCTACTTATTTACAGAGTAAACAGTTACATAGTTCAATCTAAATCTGAGTTGAAAAAATGAAATTGTGCTTCTCTAGTGCTGCATGCACATCTGTCTCCAGCTCTTTGTCTTAATGAATTGAGAAGCTAGAATATAGATTAAACTATCTTTGAAATTCGAGTAGCCTGAGCAAGAGCCCGAGCTCCTAACTGTTGCTGTGTAGCTGCTCATTGGCAGCAGATCTGAGGCAGGTCCAGGTGTGACTGTGAGCAGGATGTTCTTTAAAAAGAGAGCACCGCTCTCAGCAAAACTACCCTGAATAAACAGAGGATAAGATAAGCAACATCCTGCCGCTATTTATTTCAAGTGATGCCATTTATCGTTCAGCCATTAGAGGGCAGCCTTGATTTAATAAGCAGCAGCAGCAGCAGCAGCAGCAGCAGCAGCACGGCAGACAGGATCAAACTGCAGCAGCACCTGAGGGGCAATTAGAAAGTAAAAAGCTGAATAAATAAGTGGAGTAAGAGTATGAAAATAATGTGAATAATATGCTATGACCTTTACAGGCACCAGATCCCAACCCAGCTGGACACCTGTGGCAGATTTTGAACTAACATGTCAGACTGTCGACTGCTGCACTGTAAGTACCAATACCACGATGTAAAAATAAAAGCAGTGCATTACAAATTAACTGATGCAGAGGTGTTGATGCATAAGTATCATTTTACTGTTGTAGCTGGTAATGACTTCATATACAGTTTGCTAGTTTATCTCAGTGTCAGGCCCCCTCTTGAAATACTGCATAATATCTCTTCTTTGAGCCATGAACTGTTATTACAAGTATAGAGGGGACATGTCTCTTTGGTGGAACTGCTACCAACTCAGAGATCTCAAACATGACAAGGAGCCGCAATTAGACCCTTGTGTTTATTAAAGGGTCACAAGCCAAAACGATTAAAATCCAGAGGTTTCATCTTTAACTATGTAGATTGTGTTTTACAAGCTTATCATATGTTTTTTGTTTGTTTTTGTTTTTTCTGAAACTCTCAAGTGGTGAAGTAAAAGGTGAAATATCTCCCTGTGAAATGTAGTGGAGTAGAAGTATAAAGTAACCAGTACTAGAAATACTCAAGTAAAGTATCTCTAAATTGTGCTGAAGTGCATGTGAGTAAATGTGTGAGGGTCTAAGCAGTGACCTATGACCTTACCAAGACATTTAATGATGGCTTTTGATGTAAATCTGTCATTATTTTAATCACATTTTATAGCCTTTACTGCAGTTCCCACAAACCTGAAACCGTGAAATGAACAAAGTCTTAAAATCAAGTGTGTGCTCACTAGATAATAATTTCAAACCCAACAGATTCCACAGAGTGACAACAGTATGAGGCAATATTTACTCAGGGACTATGAGGATGGATGATACACTGAGTCCTCTCTCACTACAGGACACATTTCTGATGAGATCTCAGTAAAGAAGGTGGGGGTGGAGGAAGGTGGTGGTGGTGGGGATGAGTCTGGAGGCGGAGCAACACAGGAGCAGAGTGTTTGATGTGACAGCTGGAGATTGTAAGAATGAGGGGTGACACAGAGCTCGAGCTTCCTCAGCGCCGGCCGGTCATCCAGTCAGACTGTCAGTCATTCACTCTGAGATCCCAGCTCTGTTTACTCTTGTGTTATTCACGTGTGTGTGTGTGTGTGTGTGTGTGTGTGTGTTTATGTGTGTGTCCATGTTTATCCTCAGGCAATAGATCTGGGAGAAGTGACAATGTGGCGTGGCCCTCTGTCAGTCGCCCAGTAAAGTGGCATGCGTGTCAGCTCTCCTGACAGACGCTCTCATCCTGCTGGCCAGCGATGGCGGCTGCAAATGTGGGACATGTCTTGTGACAGAGCGACACAGCATACACGACAACTCGGCGTGCAGACAGGACACGAGCAGTCAAGTTTGATGTGAGGGGGTCACCGCTGAGGGCCCGGGCTCTCAGAGGGTGAGTGAAAGCTGCAGTGATCTCTGCACAGCTGGAGACGCTGCGACTATGCTACACCTCACTTAAAGTCTTTTGTTCCTAAATGGATGTAAGAGAAACCTGTTTTTGTCAAAGATGTGCTGACATGGTTCTTGAATGTGTCACGTGCAGCATGTTAATATCAATAAATCATTACCGCACTCTGGGATATTACTGTTAACAAATAAGACCATCACTGAGAAGATTGGCAGCCTCTACCTGGCTCCATATTGTATTTAATTTTCTGTTGAATCTTGGATTTGCTTTATAGTACAAGATTAAGCGGTTTAGCACACACAACAGGAAAAGGGCCCCTGGTCTTACATGCAATGGGAATCCAAACATTCAGAGATTCTCACGAGGACAGATGGCAGATGGAGGGAAAATGAAAAATCAATTCCAATGTCTCCTCTGAAACAGGAAGCACAAGTGTTTGTGTATAGTCATTATTTTTGAATAGACTACCACTAACTGGTTAGAGATAGAAGGCATTCATTCTTAAAACACATGAGATAGGAAAAACTAAGATTACACATCCACAAATTATTCTGGTGGAGAGGAGATTACAAAAGAAGGAGGGTTTCTTTTTTTCCCTTGCAGAATTCATTTTTTAAAAATTCAGATAGTCACAAATGATGATCAAGTGTGTAGAGAGGGCCATAACCGTGTGCTTTGCCAAATGCAACTGGCTCCAATCCTGTTTCTCTTTTTGTATCTGTACATTTCCTCCTGCTCTTTGTTCAACAACTTAATTTAAATGTGTCATATAAAGTTGGCCTATATTATAATTCAAGTTCAGCCTTTTGTTATGTCTGCTAAAATTTAGAAATTGCCAGTTTCACTTGTAATTTGCACATCGGCGGCTATTTTAAACATTATTATTTCCTTGAGATACAAAGGTTTAGATTAGATAACACCATCTTAAATTCTTCATGCCTTTGGCTTTTTTTTTGTTATTAATAGTGGAACAAATTGTACCATTTTGTGCATTTTGTGCATGTTGCATTTTCAGGCAAGTATCTCCCCCATCATTAGGCTGACGGGGGAGATACTTGCATGTCAAAACAAACTAAACAAAAGAGTTAACACCCCTCTCCAGTAATTTTCGTACAGTCCCTAAATCAGCTGCTTCATCTACTAAATGGACCATGTGATCTGATTTTTTTTCCGCAGCTGCTGTTTCCAAGGTGAAGAGTGCTATTTGAACCTGAGCCTTTAAGCCAACATGGAAAAGTGCTAAAAAAAAAAAACTGGCAGTTTCAGCACCTACAGTTCCATGACTGGGCAAACTCTGTTCGCTGACAGTGATCATGTGATATGATGGACAGCTCCAGAGAAGCCTCTAAATGGACCCTTCCGCTGCTGTTTCCAAGATCAAGAATGGACTATCAATAGTGTCACACAATCCCCATCATGCACTTCTTCCTGCCAGCCCACAGATGGCACTCTTCGCCACACCTGAGCTCTGACTCACACCACTGATCTGTGCTCACATCAAGATCCTCAGGTTTCTTTTCAGACTCAGACAGTTAGATACTTCATCCCCTCCCTGTGTGGTTCAGTGCTCCGGCACTCCGCTCTGCAAGGATGCACCACACCACCTCCCAGAAAAGCGCTGGCCACAGTTTATCATTGACTGTATTGGGAGCATTTAATGGCACAATCATGATGGATTCTGCGAGCAGTTGATTTATTGATCACTGTCCTCGGCTAAGCTGTGAATACTCAAACAGTTACCAATCACCTCCAGAAATCACCTTCCCCTTTCTTCTCCAAAGTTGTAAATGGTTTTCCCTCTGCGCCACAGGTGACTTTGAGACAATAATTGATTGAATATTTGTGAGGGATTACATAACAGCAGCTGAACCTGCGAGGTGTTCCTGTGTTGAATGTGGCCGTTTGAGGCTGTCAAGGACTTTGTCCATCCATCACTGAGGAAGAGGAGGGCTGAGCCGAACGGCAGTGGTGGAGAGGAAGAGGGGAGAAGCAGAGGGCGCCTGACAGATGGGCTTAGTGAGTGAATCATTGACAGGGGCCTGCTAACGGATGCTGGCTCCATCAATAGCTCAAAGCCTGTGTGATGAATTACTGCAGACAAACAATGCTGAGTAAGCAAATGTGTTTTTAACAATGCCAGGTGAAAATATTACAGCTTCTTTGCAGAGCTTCAGACATCAAATTGTAAGCTGTATTCATCTGCGCTGCATTCTTCTGGTGTACAAGGGCACACAGCCAAGCAATGGCAAAGCATAAAGCACAGCACTTTATTTACAGTTTTTTTTTTTTTTCATCTTTTCATATACTTTTTTAATTCCTACTTTTACTCATTTTCTAATGATTATTCTTTACTTCACACTACCCTTTTTTGGCACAGCTTCAAAGCTATGCCACCCTGCATTTCACTGCGCATATTGTGTGGGCATATGACAAATAAAACCACTGGATCTTAAGCTTTAAAAAAAAAAAATAGATTTCAAGATTTAATTCATAATTTTTTTCTTTTTATGCAACTTTTTTTATCTAAAAACATCATATTTGTAAGTGGCACCACACTGATGCAAGCACATATACAAAAAGGTAAACATCAGCATTATAGCATCATTATAAAGTAATAAGATTTTAAACAGATTAAAATCTCTTATGTTGTTCTTTATGTTATTTATAGGTGGGATTTTTTCAGCAACAAACATTAAATGTATTTCAGAGTGTATCATTCACACCCTGGATTCAAATCGTCAACATGAGTTTGTTTGGCTGCACTGTAAACACATACACCAGCTGCTCTTCTGTTGTTTTTCTGTCGAAGTAGCTGCTGAAAAACTTGCTGCCGTCATAATTCTGGGACCTGTAGTCTTAAATCACACTTGATTGTTGCCAAATAAATAAGGACTCAAATCTTAATAATTATATCTTCAACAGCAGTGTTTCAGAAATACAAAATCAGACAACTAAAATTAAAATTCAAACTTTTGTTTCCAATTTTCTGCTGCTCAAAAAAGGGTAGCTTAGAAAATGTTAACACCTCCCTCCCCAAACTAATCCTCTCCCCTCTCTGTGTGTCTCCTCCTCCGCCATTAAATGCAGACAGAACTCCACCAGGTGCTGCTGGAAACAATGCCTGGCCCATACAGGGATCAATGCCAGGCCACTGATGGGCTCTCATTCCTTCACCAGCAGACGTGATAAATGACATGGCCCATATGTTTCAGCAGCCTAGACTCTAGCCGCCAGCCTCCTTTGTCTCCACATCTAAAGGGAGCTATGCTGTGAAAAATGTAATGCGCACACACGCAAACAAAGCACACTTAGACACACACACATTTTTGTTGAAAGCCAGGATATGCTGTATCTTTGTATCTATGTTTAGGCAAGAAATGATGACAAAGACTCACTAATTGGAGGGAAATCCCTTTTGTCTATGATAATAGATTTTAGTAACTTCAGTAAGTGATCCTTTTTAAAAAAAAAAAAAAATTGTGTATGCTCTCTCTCCTCTTCCTCCACACTTCTTTCTTCTCCTCTTCTTGGCAGCAGTAAATCCTGATGTCTATACAGGTAGCAGTGCTCTGGCCCCTGCCTGCCGTGTCCCAGGTGTCTTGTCAGCTGTCAGAGACGTCCAGCAGCAGACAGGGATGGCATGACCAGCGGGCCGGGCCGTGTTGGACGGGTCAGCCGTCAGCGTTGTGGACAGACAGGCATGTGGCATTGATCTCCCTGTGACAGGCTGTCAGAGCCGCCGGAGAGCCACCAACCAGCACTCGCCCCCTGTCATCCCACCTGATTACAGACAGAGGGGAAGCTCTGAATTCTCAACTTGGCACCCGGACTCCACTGCTTCCTCCCCCGCTGCTGTACAGTACATCCATTGTGGCTTCTAAATTCAGTAGGCTTCTTTATCTGTGAAATGCACTGGTGTGGTGGCTGGCTCAGTAATAGTGTTGCTCTCTATTAGATATTCCAATTGAATGTTTGCTGAAAGGGTGATTCTGTTCGGGCACTTCTTCCTGCTTCACTTCTTGAAAATGTGTACCTGCAGGGCAGACATAGTGAAGCAGACAAGTCCTACAAGAGGAGGAGATGCAAACCTGTCAAACGACATTATTGCTGTTTTATAACAAGAGACATCTCTAGTGGTAGTGTATACTTGAGTGTGTGTGTGTGTGTGTGTGTGTGTGTGTCTGTGTGTGTTTACCCCAAACCACTCTCTGCCCCTCATTCTATGTGCTCCTGCCTGACAGGTGACATTTGGAGCGGTTCAGGAGATATATGTGCCATTTGTATCCATGGCAGGGTCAAAGCATGTTACATGACCTGCAAGACAGAGAGATAGAGAAACGATACTAATCTTGCCTGGAGATCAATACGGCACAGAGAAGCACTGATAATTGACCGCTGTCAATCAATCAGCACTGTGTTTGCGCAGCCATTAAGTGTCTCTTTGTGGGAGGAAGAAATTCTGTAGGTAGGCTGAAAAGCCCTGAAAAATAAAAGCTCAGATTTTTTTTTTAATCTCACAATTTATAGTGTTTGCAGTGTCAGATCCTTTACTTAGTAAAAACAGCAATACTTCAATATAAGAATATTACATTCAAAGTAAATGTCATGCATTGCACATATAGTCAAGCAGTGTAGTTAAGTGCAGTTTTGATCTACTTGAATTTTACTTAAATGAATCAGTTTTTATGCTATCTCACACTTCTGCTCCTCTACATTTATTTTAAAGCTTTAGTAAGTAGTTACTTTGCAGATTCAGATTATTAATTCAAAAATAATTATTATTATGTATTATCATAGATAAAATTACCAGCAGTATGTGACTTAAAATTAGTCCCATTTTTACCAGCTGCAACATTAAAGTGATACAGTATGTACATGAACGCATCAATAATTATATTCCAATAATATAATATATATTATTCTGAAATGGACCATTCTGCATAATGAGTACTTTTACTTATGAATATTTTAAGTGTATTTCAAATTTCAAATCAATATAATAATATTTCATCAGGAGTAAAAGCATTGAAAATGTCACATAAGTAAAAGTATGACAGTATTATAAGCAAAATGTGCTTAAACACACACAAAAAATGAACCCAGTAAGTGTTAAACTGTTTAATATATAATATTGATTACTGATAATGATGCATTCATTTCTAAGTAGCATTTTACTGTTGTAGTTGGTCAATGTAGATAGGCAATTTGATGTACAGGCAGGTAGTTTAATGTACAACACTGCATCATATCTTATAAGGTGATCATATGCTTTGTTTAGAAAATCTCCTGATGTTTACACTAGAAGCTAAAGCTACATCAGATGAATGTAATGGAGTAAAAAGTACAATGTTTCCCCCTGGAATTAAGTGCAGTATAAGTATAAAATAGCAGAAAATGGGAACACAAGTATACAACACGAGTAACTCAAAATTGCACTTTACTTCGGCACTTACGTAAATGCACTTGATTATTTTTCACCACTTAAAATCAAACACATTTGTGGCTTGAAACGGCCTCAGCAGCTGTTTGTCTTTTGTTGCCATCAAGAAAATGTCACCTCAGAGACAAGTTGTGAAAGAGTTACTCTGAAACATCATTAGTACAGTCAAAAACATTTTTTTAACACTTCAGATCATCCATAACATGCAGCAGAAATTTCACAATACAGTTACAACATTGTTTTATGATTTTTTTAAACTGTTTTGTTTGGTGACATTGTGTAGAGTAGAGCCTCAGTCTGAGGTTTTCATCTTTAATTATCAGAGAAAAGACATTGTATACACACTCTGCAATCATGAAGGTATTAGTTACATAAACAAGAGTATTTCCATAAACATGTCTGTGACATGACTGATAGACCACCAGTCTGCAGTCCACAGTCCAGCTAGCATGTCTGACTGTTTTAATGGGCGGTGTAGTAAGCTATGTCTGGACTGGTGGTGCACCACAGCAGCACAGTGGATACACACACGTGTAGACTGCACAAACAAAAATGCAAACACACTTGAGCACACACAAAGACACACACACACACACACACACACACACACACATACACCAGAGGCGTAGAGTACAAATGCATGTGATGTTCAGAGAGGAGGTGACATCAGAATATGCAAAAAAGACTTTGCCGCAGGCCAGAGATTTTTAATGATGAATCCATTCATTATAGAATAAGGTCATTATGCTTTTGTTGTCATGAAATGTACACATTCATCATCGGTCCACCCAGGACCGAGTCCATTGTCCCTCTTCTCCCGACGACCTTGGCTGGAAAATTTATAAAGCGAAAACATAACAAACACACACAAATACAAACACAGACACGCGCAAACATGCATACTAGTGCACACATCAACATCCCCAAGGACAGCAAACATACACACCATGAAATATTTTTCTAAACCACGTTCATTTCATCATACCATTTATAATGCAAGAGAGGAAATGCAACAAAATTATGCCTTTTTTTGTGTGTGTTGTTCAGCTGTTTCATATCCTTAACAGAGACTAAACCAGATATATGAGCCTGTAATGAAACATTTTATGCTAATTGTATTTGTTTATGAGCAAATTAATGGCAGCCGTGCAAAACGGATGATGATGTGAGCACATACACAACATGATAGGATTCCTGAGGAATTCATTAGCTGTTTGCAGGTAATTAGAGGAAATAATTAAGGTGATTAGAGTGCGTCACATGCACAAACACACACACACACACACACACACACACACACACACACACACACACACACACACACAAACACTCACACACACACACACACACACACACACACTAGTACAGTATACATCAAAAGATCTCCCCTACCACCCTCCCTGGTTTTCTGCAACTCTTTGTGGAAAGTGCTGACAGTGCTGTCTAGAATAACCCAATCACTGAATACGGAGAGATTTTGATCCCTCTTTCTCCCCTCATCTTCTCTGTCCTTATAGGTCTCCTGTTTGCAGGGACCCCCTCCAGTCACAAATCCCTCATAGGAGCCCAGCCACAATCTGACACATGCAGAGGTGGCATATTGGTGCACCAAAGATACAATCGAGTGGAGCGCTCTGGCAACACAATGCAGGAGTGATAAATCAACAAGCTGGAGCTCCCCAATATAGACAGCACAGCATCACAGACAATAGCCCGCTGTCCATCTGAATAGCAGGGCGGTAATATACACACACAGAGACATATATATATATATTTAGAAAAATAACTGCAGCATTCCTGCGATGCACATCCGGCAAAAATCAAATGTTCATGTGTGTAGCAGGAGCTGTAACATGGAGGGTAAAACCCGCTGATTATCTGAGTGTAATAAGCAAGCAGCCTCTTCTCCAGTGTAATTGGTCTGCAGTGGATCTGCAGCCGAAGCTCGTTAGTGTCACAGCAGAAATAATCACGCAGTAAAATCCCCTCCTGTGACTGATCACCATATATCATACACATACACACTTACAGATGCATGAATGATTCCCTCACACACACACACAAACACACACACACACACACACACACACACACACACACACACACACACACATGCACGCACGCACGCAATCTCTTGATAGGTGGAGCTTCAGTGTTATAATGCAGATTTGTGCATTAATGCAGGATCTGGAGAAGAACTGTAATAGGTTGTCATGTGAATTGGAGGCAGTGTGATTTATTTGGATGAATCTTTGTTGCTATTTTGTGTCACAAAATTGTTCAAAATGTCTGCTTTGCTTCTGTCATCTCAGACCTAAAACACAGCAGAAGTGCACTGTGCAAATGCAATTTCAGGTTTCATCTTCTTCCCTCTGAAATATGAGAGTCTCATTGTAACACATTGTACAGAAGACTTTTCTGAAACCGATACAGTCAAATTTCCTCTGTCATTCAAATTGTTCACATTCAACAATATGAGATTTTGCTGATGTATGACTTGATGCTGCCACACTTTACACCAAAACAAAGATGTATTTCTCTTATTTTTCTGTCTCTCTCTCTTTAAAAAAAACAAAACAAAAAACCTTTCATATTCTTATTCTCTGTTGAAAAAAAAAAGCCAGACACTGCCTGATTGATTTTTGAGAAATTCATCCCAATAAGTTGAGGTAAATTATTTATTTTCTTTCTTTTCAAATATATCCTCCCACATGCAAAAGTAATATGCTCTATGATCTGCTTTAACTGTTGCAGATACACCTATGTATTCTGTGTCTGCATGTTGTTCCAGATATGAGCGCAGTAAGAAAAAACTGCTCTGATTCCAGCCTTAGAAACAATTGCAGAAAACATCAGTGAAGCCACTGATGTGCCTTAGAGGGAAGCAGTTCTACACGACTGCTCCTGGGAGGAGAAATACTGAGTCGATGGCATTGGAGCTAGTATAGTTAAAAGAGTGTAGACCCCTTTCATTGTTTAAGATGAAGGTGAAAGGCAGCGTGTGTGTTTGTGTGTATATGTGTGTGTATGTCTGTGTGTGTGTGTGTGTGTGTGTGTGGGTGGTGACTGATGATCCTGATTCAGAAAGGGGACCTACACACTGTCTGAAACAGAATCAAACTCCGACACCCAGGTATACACCACCTGCACCAGAAGTCATTTAAATGTCCTCCTGGGCCATCGTAACATCAGGAAAATTCAATCACCCTGTCTGCTGTTGGACGGGGGACAACGTTCTCTGAGATTACTTGCAAAGAAACTTAATAGCTAAGAGCATTAAATGCTGGTTGTTGCTAGTACTGCTGCCAATAGTGAATAAATGATTTTGGCAGTGTATACAGACAGGGAAATCAATACCAAAGGGTTTTCTGTGGCGCTGGGCTTCTGTATTCATGTAAACATGGGAAGTGGTTTTCCTTGCACCTCAGAGCGAGATTACCACTCACCACTGGAGGCCTGCCCGGGTGCAGAGGAAGATGCCGCTCTCAGCTTGAGTCTGCCACCGGCAGGAAGATGATATTTGGACATCACCTATTCCAATACGACGTATGCAAATATCAGTCAAATTTTTTTTTTCTGGTTGCCCACGCTACATGTCAACGCAGGGAAAATCTCTGCTTTGATAAGTGAGTGCTCAGGCAGAATAACTGTTGCACATTTAGTGGCAGCTGCCTAGAAGGCTTGAAATCGTGTGATCAGTGATAAGCTGAAGCTATATTTCATGAAGTGTCTCTGTTATGCTTACTCTAGGCTGCTGGATCTTTTGCTCTTTTGCTGTCCCGTCCCCCGTTGTGACCCCTCTCTCCATATCTCCATCCTGACTTCAGATAGGGGGCAAATGGAGGGACAGAGACGGGGGGCTGATAGGAGGAGGATGAGGAGGAGAAGGAGGCGGTGGTGTGGAGGGGGCTACTGCTCAGCCATAGTGACCGGGTGAAAAGGCAGTGCAGATGTAATTTGTCCTCAATGGCTGTTTGGGAAGAGTAATTGTGGTGACATTGGCGGGTCGATAGTATGGATTTTTTGTTTGGAGTGCCCTGTGTGTGTGGTGCTAAGGGGAGGCCAGGAAATATAACACTGCTGCTCAAATACAATAAAAATGGATCGAGGGTGTGGTGGTTGTTTGCAGAGCTGGTAGCCATCGTTTGGCTGTGGATGTCATACTGTAGCTGCTGTGGTTATCAAATACACCCCGCCGTTCTGCCCTATTAACACCAAATGTTCAAGGCTTCAAACAGGTCTTTGAAACAGGCTTAAATGCTGGAACAAAACCATCAGTTAAGAGGTGTTTCACTGGAGCAAATATGTGTCCAAATAAACTATACAAAAGACTGGCCGCGCACTGAAACAAATGCTGATTTGTTGAGCCCTTTTTAATGCACTTCTCAGTACACCATGACGTACTGATAATGATACATAGCACTGTAGAAGAAGTGTTGGGACATAAATGCTACAGTGTGATGCTAATGTACAGGAAAACGTGGAGGTTTTTAAAACGGTTGGTTGGACAGACCCTTGCTCCAGTGATGGTACAGTGGCGGCGGGGGGTAAGGAGGAAGCCTCAGGGGGAGGTCAGCGGACGCCAGCTCTGGTGTCCCAGTCAACTCAAACACTCATCAGGCAATGGTGTGTGAGCACAATGTGTTTTGTGCACCCTAAGAAATGTAATGAGGGAGAAGAAAAGGGGTTATGACACAGCGTAGGGACATACACTGTCTGTCTGTCTGGCGTTAGATGCAGTTTCATGGGGGCTTGTGAGAGTGCATGATGTTGTGGATTTAGAAACGCTCATATGAACTTGCTAGCAGGTACATGGACATTTTTACTTTTTAAATGAAGCTTCATTTAAAAGTAAAAGTAAAAGTTAAAATCTATTTTCCAAGAGTGAGCTAGCCAATATGCATGCTACGTCTCACAACAATTTGTGGCGCTGGCTGTACTTGTGCAGGGTGGTTTTGTGTGGGATCTGTCTGATGTATCTATGCTAAAATGACTATACCTCATCTTGAAGTATCAGAAACATGCAAATACATCATTTCTTTGCCATTCATCTTGAAATCTGCTCCGCGCTGCGTTGATAATGAACAGTGTGTGTCCCATCTTAATAAGACTCTTCCCACTGCGCCAGGGCCACCTCGTCGAACACAGCCAGGCCAGACCCGTCTCTGTCACCCCTGTCATCTCACATCAGATCCTGTTTCACTCCAAAGCGGTGCTCTTTGGGTAAAACCATTAACAGAGTCAACAGACACAAACAGGACCACATTTTGACACTCAGCCGCCGCCCTGACGTAACCGAGCACGACACCTGACGTGGGGAAAAGGTCACACGACTCGTCAAAGAGACAGGGGTGCCTCAGATGGAGGACACGAGGACTCAAAAATGGACGCCTCCCGACGGTGATGATGGACACATGGCTGAAGCATGGCCTTCTGGGAGCGGTGGGAGGAGTGCACGTCCTGCCGGGAACTGTCCCTTCCGGTTCCTATGTCCTGCTGACGAGTGGTGTCCTCGCTGATCTCACATGATGAGGCTCACGCTAAGTAGGCAAATCAAATGTGGTTAAGTGTGGACAGTTCCACATGTAATCAGGGCAGGCGTGACTGTCATCGGTGCTTGCAGAAGTTTAGTGGATATTCACATGGTTGCTCATTAAAATGGGCTTTATTTGAAATATGAGATAACATGTTGAATAAAGTGACTAAAGTGCATTTATTTCTATATATTACACTAAAGGTCATGCAGAATCTGTAATATTCATTGACATGCATCATTTTAGCAAGTTAGCTAATAGCAGTTTATTTTTCTGATGATTTTTGAAAACTCAAATACCTGTATGTGCCTGTACATATCATTTGTGCAGTTTCCTTAGTTTGTTCATGTTGTCTGTTTGTATTCAATGTTGTTACACTGTGTTCATGGTCAGGACTCTCTTGACAAAAATGATTTAAATATTTGTGAGACTTTTAGAAAAAGACAAAGGAAAAAACATATTTTGACATTAAGACACATGTAATGCCTTCTTTTTGCGTGTTAGATAAGAAGATCAATAAAGCTCTCATATGTGTAAATTAAATATACTACACTCAGCATCCAGTTATAATAGACTAGCACAAAGAAAAAAGAGAAACAACTAGCCAGTTGTCCTACCAGCACCGCTGTGGCTAATTCATTTACATGTTATATCTGGTTTATTTAAAGTAAAAACATCACATTGCAGTGTTATGTTTAATATTCTTCATCCTCCAGCAGAGCCAGGCCAGCTAAGCTAACCAGCTGCTAGCGGTAGCTTCATACAAACACGAGTGGTATCAATCTGCTCATCTAACTCTCAGTCAGAATGCAAAATATCAAATATCTTCTTCCAAGGCATGGAAAAGTCTGACTGTGGCCATATAAGGAACATTAAATGTTTCACTTCCAGGTTCCTCGGATGAAACTGGCTCTCCAGACGTTGAAAAACTCTGTGTTGTTTTGGTGGCATCTCTGAATGTGGGTTTTTCCAGAGTATTTACACATGTAGAACAGTAGATTCACAAAGTGTAACAGGAGCAGAATGCCCAGGGCTGATAGACACAGAGAGGTTTGCTATAGAGAGCTAGTGAGGCAGGGAGAGAAAGAGGAAGAGGGTGAAAGAGAGATAGAGAGTCCCTGGGGCCCCATTAGAGGCAGTTCTGAGGGCCTGTGACATCTGACTGGATCAGTGTTCTTCAGTCAGAGGCTCTCCTCTTATCCACTCCTCTGCTGGAGTCAATAAACACATCACCTACGCACAAACACATACACACACAGTAACTGAGCCTCTAGGGTGAACACCAGATTAGTTCATTTAGAGAGGGTTTGATTCTTTCTCCTTGAAGGTGCACAGCTTACTAAAGACTTAATGAGAATGTCAGTGCTGTTGCATATATGTGTTGCACTTGGAATTGGACATTTTCTAAACATAGTCGTTTTGGAAATTGTTATTTCTTGACTGTGAGTGCAAATCTTTTTATGTGCTGCATAGGATGTAAATGTTTGCAGGAATCTAAAACTTTTTGGTGTGTAAAGAAGAGGCAGTTAGCGAGGACACGCGGCTAACTTGACAGAAAAACCAACTGACGAGCTGTAAACACTTTTCTCTCCAAGCTGACAGTGCGGTGGCACCAAGCAGGGTGAAACTTTGAAAGTCAAGCGGTCCTTTATCCATCCCTGCTCTGACCTTTCTGCTAGGCTGCCCTGTATTCACTGGCTGTCAGTGTGAGTTTGTCAGGAGCCATCCGTCTCTGTCCACCTCCACCCCCCTCCCCAAATCCCTGCCGACCCATTAGCCGATAGGATCCGGGGGAGCGGCGGCATGGCCAGCCTATGGGGGCCTCTCCTCCCTCCATCCCTCCTCCCCCGCAGCCCTGGTATCCACGTAGCACACAGCTCATCCAGGTACCCCAGAGAGGCAGAGCTAGCTGGCTATATATATATACAGTATGTAGCAAAAGCATCAACACAGCACTACTGTCTGACGTGTGGCCCATGGGAGCTGCAGAGAGGCTGATAGCTGCTGGGACACAGGGAGAGCTGGTGGCAATGCTGCTGCTCTACACTGATCTGTAGTGTCTCAACTCTAACATTCTGCATGTATATGGACCAGGAGCCAGATGCAGCAGCTGAGTTCAAACTCAGACTAGTTCTATCCTGAGTGTTTAACTAACTGAGAAGATTAACATTAGCTTAACATCTGACGTGTTTAGATTTCAGAGGAAAGCAGGTGTGAAACATGGCAGACCTGACACATGATCAAAACGCAGTTTAATAATGATGCAAACTGGGAAGATTAAGACAATATACATAAAAACGTTATAGAACCGTCTACTATAAATATCAGGCCACATGATTTTTAATCAGGTTAGCATATGCATATGTTTTTGAAACACATATTTCTCCATGTATCCATGTATATGAATAAAACTTAGTCATACATTTAGAAAGGACTGGCTGCTAGGCCTCCTAAAACGGCCAACTTAGAGCTTGTGATGCATAGTGACTTCCTGTTTCAGCTGGTTGCTTTTGATTGGAGGGTGCTGCAGACACTTCCTAGCAACCAATTATCTTGGTCATCTTAATTAATACTAAAGTTTTAGCTAGCTACCCTGTAAAACTTAGGAGACATCTTACACTCAAAGTTAGTCATGCATTCAAAAGCTGGCGCAACCCGTTCCATTTTTATGTTGATATATGTCATGTTTGAGGTAAATTTTTCTTACATAACATCACAATTTGATGTTAATGTCTGCGCTGGCCTCAAGAATAGGAAGATAGACTTGATAGGATGATAGAAAGGGGGGCGTGAGGAAGAGAAAGTAAACGAGAGTTTGGAAAAAGTGATGCAATTGTGAACGATAGAAGGATAGATGGATAGCTGGAGCGATGGAGGAGGGGTAGAAAGGTGGAGGGAGGAGAAATAGACAGTGAGAGAGGGAGGGAGGAGGCAGTAACATTTGATTAATGGATGGGTGGTAGTGGGGAGGTCTAGGCAGACTGGGAGAGAGCAGAGTGACAGTAATAAAGTGAACCTGCTTCCCATTCATCTCCCTCAACCCATCTCCCGTCTGACTGGTAGGGCTTTACACACTCTGACTAATGCCACGCTCCGCATGCGGGCACAGACAGGAGTGCCACACACGGCTTTTGGCTGCTATATGCCGCCACATAAATGAACATGCACCTTCTCATGGCCTCCCATCGTCGGCTTCAAGCTCATCCGGAGCTCAATCATTCATCAGCAGTGATGGCTGTCTGAGAGATCAACACTACCTCATCGCTTTTTATGGCTTCTAAATCATGTTGTGTATCAGACTCATCTGGCGTAAAACAATTGCTATCGTCGCTTTAACAACAGGTCAAACATGGCGGTCGTGTTCGCCCTGGGACATACGCCACACGACCTTTCCTCAAAACGCAATGTGAGCTTTTTGTATCAAACTATAACAACATGATGATGATCATGATGATTTGCTGCTGTTTTGCTACATTTTGCCCTGCTTTTCAAGGATGAGTCTGTTAAGCGGCGGGGCTAAGGTAAACAGTGGTGTTTAGTGACCTTCCCTCTGGCTGCCGTAATGAGATGCATATCCCAAATGTAGCCTCATTAACCTGTCCTGAGCTTTTTCAGGTCACGTGTTTTACATTGATTCCGCACTGGGAAAACGTAACCCCTCCGTAATAGGGTTATGTTAGGGTTGTTACCTCTGCTCATAACACGCTGCCTTCACTCAGGCTTTCTGTAATTATAATAAATTAAACATGGCTCACAGTGGAGAAGATGAACCTAAATATTCATCCTTCTGGGATTGTGCGTTGCATTTAAAGTGAACCTTCCCTGACCTTGCTAGTGAGTCAAGAGCCTCACCCACATCCCCCTCAACCCTCCCTCCCCACCCAAATGAATATATTATTAGAGTCACTCCTGCATATAGTGTAGGTGAATGTAATGTTGAAATAACTTGTAGATGAGCAATCATTCATCTTTCAGTCAACTTCCACTGCGCACCAGTAAATCACCAGTGTTTGAAACCACGAAGCCTCAAGCGAAAATAAAATGTATGACTAAATTGGCTTAAATTACTTTGGCACTGACTTGATAAAAGACCCTCCATGTTATTTCAATCATTAGTGGTTTTAATTGCTCCTAGGTATAATGAACACATTACTAATTGATAAGGAAACCAGTAACAGTAAAAATTCCTCTCCAATGGGCCCCACCTGCATGGGGTAAAT
The DNA here is from genome assembly GCF_002260705.1 of Seriola dumerili. Classification (NCBI taxonomy): domain Eukaryota; kingdom Metazoa; phylum Chordata; class Actinopteri; order Carangiformes; family Carangidae; genus Seriola; species Seriola dumerili. The sequence goes on from NW_019174474.1 coordinate 8,507,137, forward strand.
CTGTCTTCATATCAGCCACATGACTTTTGCCCGGGCAGACAATAGATTAAACAATGAATGAATGATTTATTAGCTGTCGTTGTCATGCTATTTAGATGGATGGGTGTACACGCGGCATGACCTCACTTCCTTGTTCTCTGCCTTGTATTCGAGGGTATGAAGAGAGGAGGGGGGTGGATGGGGAGATGTTGGCAGGGCGGGGCGGGTCAGGCACACCACTGGCCACTGACAGGACCCAGCCACTTGATCAATGATCCCTAGATTCGATATTGTGCCGGGGTGTGAGGCAGCTGCGTCTGAACTTCAAATACATATGGAGGGACAAAGGTGTGTGTCTGTAAACTGTCTTTGTGTGTGTGTGTGTGTGTGTGTGTGTGTGTGTGTGTGTGTGTGTGTGTGTGTGTGTGTGTGTGTGTTTGTGTGTGTTTGTGTGTGTTTGCGTGTGTGCGTGTGATGGGATGGAGTGCCAAGCCAGAAAAGTAACTACCTTTACTCTCTTCCAACCTTACCTCCCCTCTCTTCCTCTTTCTTCCTCTCTCAAATGGGTTATTCTGGCGATGGCCCTGACAGGCCATGGTTTGGATTTTGATTTATGTTCCTGTGAAGCTCAAATCAAAGATTCCATCTACTGCTGCTTTATGGCAGCTGGGATGATGAATGGTGCAGTCTCTCGGTCAAACCAAGCCTCTGTGTCTTTGCCCCACATTTTAATTGCTAAAGTAGCCAGTCATCGCTCAGCCCTCCTACCCTCTCCCTGCCTCCTAACCTCATCCTTTCTCTGCTTTCCAGCCCATTGTCTCTCACCCTCTCTCTCATTCACGCTCAATAATATACCTTTATCTCCTCAAAATGTCTGCACGGCATAACTTTCCTTGATAAAACTTCAAATTGGCACCTAAAGAGTAGCCATGTGAAAAAAAATATAATCGCTACCAGCTTATCCAGATATTCAACCACTGAAGTCTAACAGACATCGCTTAATATTTAGAAACAGTATCTTGTCTTTTCATCTCCCCTACATTATTTTACACCTCCAGCGTTAGCACATGATATACAGCAAACAAGTCTGATGAGGGGGAAAATTCATTCCTGCATCAACATAAAAAGCCACTTTATTTGGAGGAAGAATGCGTAGATGTCAAGCTCTGATAGAGTTTATGTTTTCTCACTATTTTTCAAAAGTAAACACATTCTGCGGTACATGACATTACTAAGTAGGTTAAGTATAGCCCGGGGCCATCATCCATCAGTACAGAATGAAGCGAGCATATTCTGCTCGATGAGAGGTGAAAGTTTTCCACTGTGCCACGATGACATTTAATTTTTCACATCTCCTGCGTGTTCCTGGGATGAATTTTGGCAGACCTGGTGCAATTTAGCTGCTTGGCAGTTTGAAATTGGGCGATGAATCACAACGTGGATTCAATGGGAACCAGTCAGTGTACAATATTTTCTCTATGTCAGAATGGAAGGAGAGAGAGAGTGAGATACAGAGAAAAACAGAGAGAGAGAGAGAGAGAGAGAGAGAGCTGCTGAGGCTTTAGATGGTGTTCTCCAATCATCTTCCGCTCACACAGCCTATCATCCCTTCCTCTCCCCCTTCAAAAAACAAAGTGCCAGAGTCGACCATTAGAAGAGGAGCCGTGTGTGGCTGCAGATGTCGAGCAATGGCGGAGGTCTTTAAGGTCTGCAGTTGGATATTTTGACAAAGAGCAGTGAAGAAAGAAATCAATAAAGTCAGGACTTTGCCAGTCACTGAGCAGAGCGCTGGAGAATGCAAAGCTCCTCTTCAACCCCTAGACAAACTCAAAATGAGCAACCAATAGACTGACACTGCCTCTGACACAAGCCATTTATTAGCCTGGCAGCAGAATATGGTGGATTGCACATCTGATGGTCTGTATCTAGGATTACCACACCTGAGGAGGAGACGTGTTATAGGGGACAGCATGCATGGTAACACCGAACTGTGTGGTAATGACTAAAAGCAACCACACTGCACATGACGTCTGTCATATGCAGGTTTTAGATCTACATCATCCACATTATCAGGCATCCAAATGCAGTATAGTCTGACAAGCAGGAACTGTGTCCAAGCACCATGTTTGCATCATCTGCTCCGCTGAGCACTGAAAAATTATCACCTCCAGTGGTGCTGTAGTGTGTGTGACTCTGCACTTTGACCTCCCTGTGGAAAAGGGCAAGAAAAAAAAAAGCAGGGAGTTTTTCTTCAGTGATCACACACATTTGAATGCTCTTCTGTCATCTGTGGAATATGTGCAGAGAAAAAAAAAAAAGATCATAAATAGTGGTAACAGTACAAATAAAATAAACACTGATGATTGAATTAACGCAGTTTATAACAATGTTACATCAAAATAAAAACAGACAATTACAAGGCTCATAAACCAGTTGAAACAATGTACGTCTTAATTAGTGACGCTGATTGTTCAGGATTAATTCTTCATATAGAACATCCCAAAGCCTGAGCAAATGTCTGACCACTTTGTCTCTGGACCAGGATGCATTCAATTCTTATATGAAGACAAAAAGTCCCAGAAAGACAATGGTTATCAGAAGTGAGTCCCTCTATTTTTTGTTTTTTTCTGCCTGACTGATGATCATATTTTTTTATTTTATTTATTTACTCTAGTAATTATAAAAAGAATAATATAATAAGAATAATAAGCCCCCAAATTTGTATTTCAAAGAAACATTTGAAAAAAACTGGACAGACTCTGAAATGGCAGATTTATTACTTCCTGTATAATCATAAGTGTAATGATACAGGAAGTGCTTCTTCTTATGTGACAAACAAAATGTTTTTTGGAAGACAATACTCTAAAGCCCTGAAAAAAGCCCCCAATCTGCTTCTCACTATAAGTGATGGGGTCCTACATAAACCCAGATTTCTGCCTCTGTGCTCTTTTCCCCGGTTTAAAGTGGGCCACATTTGAAATAGAATGAATTCAGATGTCGGTGAGTTGTTTGGGGATGTTGCAAGGACACTGTCAGTCACATCTGATCAAACCACACCCACACAGTCCTGATGAAGCAGATTAGCTGAGTGTTTAGCTATTAACAAATAAAGGCAAAGGATGTTTACTTACAAACTTTAAATTTGCTTTTTGTTTATTTATTTGTAAATGTTTAATTTAACAGAGAAATAGTTCAAAATTAACTAATCAAAAAGCTGTAGCAGTGTCTGAGACCTTTGCATAACTTAAAGTAACTCTCATGTAAACCTTAAAGACCATTCATCATCTGAGTCTAAAATTGTTTCCTTGATGATACAGTTAATGATTCAGATACAGTCTAGACATTGAAACTATGGTGAAAGGTGTCAGTTTTATGTGATGTCATTGGTATGATGTCAATATGACGATCAACAGATGTTATGATGATCTATTTTTGCTCCGAATGGCATGACTTACACATGGAAAATTCTCAACTGACATGACATCAGCTCGAGCTGTGTCTCACGCAGCTTGTGTGGCTGCTCTAACCTGTTAACACGGGCGCTGAAATGAAAACCAAGAGGTTTCTGCAACCATCACGCACAGGTGAGGTACGACAGTCAATCAAACGAACTTGGAGTTTCTTAACAACTTCCTGAACTTTCTTTCTCGACCAAATGAAATATTAGACTGGCTCAGTGACTTCTGTTCAAAGACCTCAGTGAGAACTACTTTTTATACACCTCCCAAAGTGTTAACCATATCTAAAGCAGCCATGTAGCTAGACCCCACCTTTGGAGCATGTTGACCTGTGTGCTCAGCTCACTGATCCCCCCACCCCCCCCCTCTCTCCTTCGCTCCTGGATGTGTGAGAGCTTCCACTTCCACTGTGTAAAATCACATTACCCTAAAGGGGAAGACGAATGAAAGGATAGTGCTGTGGAATGGCCATAGACCAGTGAGTTGTCAAAGCCATTTAGGTTGGGGCGAGAAAGACAGAAAGGGTAAGTGAAGATGGAGAGAGGAGGGAGGAAAGCAGAGCTCTCATCAAATGATGTAGTGTTTTTCTGTGTTACAAATTTGACCACATTTCAAACACCTGCCTTTGTTTCTCTCCTTTGAGTGTGCTCGTATACTGATTGACAAACAAGGCATATCCCCCTCTTACAAAATGACCCTGCGTCTCCTCCTCACCTCTCGCAGTCACATACTTTATTTGACATCAGGCTGGAAAATGTAAAGTGAAATCTCTTTGTGCGTGCATGTGTGTTTAGATGTGTTTGTGCGTGTCATTGTGCGTACGCGTCTGGGGCGTGAGGATGATTCAAAGTGCCATTTCGTTGTGTGAGGACAGCCTTCACAAACACACTCGTCATGCAGAAGATGTTGTCATCCTCCGCCTCATTGTTTGTGTAAGTGATGTCTCCAATCACCATCAAACACGTGGAGGTTTCACCCTCCCTCTGTCACCCTCTTTCTCTGCCTTCTCCTCTGATTGCACAAATTGTCCCGTCGTCCTTCTGCTCCTGCAGTCTCCCATCTCTTCTGTCTCTGCTCAAGAGGTTCAACTTAGAGGGACTCACAGACAGCAGCAGATACACAGACACAGTGACAGTGTGCAGTATAATGAAGTGCTCTGTATCTCTTACTGATCAGTGTACTCTGCTGTGAGGCCTGTAGGAAAGGGAAACTTGCAGATATGTCATGAAATGAATATTTTGAGACTACTTAAGCCATGATGGCTGGAAGGAACATGAACATATCTACCATGGCAAACACATTCATACGTACAGTCCACTTCACATGCCTTTGGATTACAGGATGAAGCAGAGGTGAAAAAGCTCACAAAAAAATTTGTTCAAACCTGGACCACCTCATTATGTGGAGGAGACACAGCTGGCCACTGAGCCACCAACATCACTGTCAGACTGCACAGTAGCATCTGATGTATGTTCACCTCTTACGAAAACATACAGAATATTTTGATATGTACAATATTAACTGCTCGTTCAGAGTAAATACCATTTGTTCTTTTACTTGGTGAATATATGTTGACATATATTGAGTTACAGTAATTGCATATATGGGCAGGCACATATGTAAAATAACAGAACAAAAAATTTAAATTTACTAAACTAAATAAACTAAATAAAGCATTTAAAGTCCCAGTGGTTTTGTTGCAGTGATGGAGTCTTACAAACTCTCTATCAAATCTATTCAAGTATAATTTTGAGACACTAAGCAGTAGCTTCACCTCCAGCAGCTATGACATGAAATGCATTGTCACCTTGTCACAGAAGTGGAAACTGAGCTCATGATGAGTTGACTTTTGGAGATATATGGCTATAAGACGACATACTGTATCCAATACACAATATGTCGCCCATAGGTTTATGATAATGACATTTTATTATATATTATGTTGCTGCGCATGGTGTTGTATTTTCTGTGTGCTACCATGTGGATGATTTGATCTTGTGCTGTAGTGTGGACGGGGAAACATGATTTTTCCAAAAGGCTTAAGTATGGCTGTCATGTCAACTATTGTTGAGAAGCTTGCTGGCAAACCCTACCTCATAATTTTTACACAACTGTGCAAAGGAGGTGGAAACCTGTGGCGTGCATGTACCCAACAGAGGAGATTTAAATATTTGTCTGTGGTGTTGGTATTTTATTGTGAATGGCAAAATTTTAGCTCACAATTTTGGAGTGGTGTGAACAGAAGACGTGTGGATGTGGTCTTTGACACCTTTAATTAATACTAAGCTTCATTGGCATTTCAAAAACGTTTTGCAGCAATAAAGGTGAAACACTCCGGTTGTATGCTGTTGATTTCACTGTAGCTGTTTTGTATTTCTGTATAGGTGAGTACTCCATTAGCGCTGTCTCTAGCCATTATAATGGAGCCAGTGAAGGCTTTTGGCAGGCCCATTACAGTGCAAGTCACCCCCACTCCACACCCACCTACCCAAATATCTCTTCTCATTACCTGATCGACCTGTTAGTATTCGTTACCAAAAGCTGTAGCCGCTCCCCGCAGAGTACTTCAGATAGATTTCCCATTTTAGATCTGAGCAAAGTGGAGTCAGCTTCGATTGGAGCCGACATCGGAGGAGTTCTTCAGGGCAAACCAGCTGTGACTGGGCTGATGTGTAGCTGTCACTGTGTCGTGACATGATATAATATGAAATGATATTGAACAACGCCGGTTTGGCACTAAATTGTTAGCAGGGCTTCAGGTCTGACAGCAGCCAGTTTATGGCTTTAATCCCAAGGTCCTTTAAACCTTGTTTGACATAAATTGAGTTTGGCTTCTTGACGGAGGAAAAAAGAGCAATGACAGAGAAAACACTTTCCGTTATTCTGTCTTGTTTGGTTCAAATGGAAACTTTTTCTGTCTGTGAAGTTTAATTTACTCTAGAGCCACAGTAAATGTAGATGTCAAAGTAGTACGGCGGTGGAGTGGGTTATCTTTGCTATCTGTAAAACCCAAGACGTGATTTTGACACCATTTTTTCCCTGTATACTTTACATTAAACTGGCACCGTCTCACACATTAAATGCCTATATCCACATAGTGCATCATCCAGACCTTAAATTACAATACTGAAGCTAAACAGCTTTAGAGGGTCATCTCATCTCATTGTTAGGACACTGACATCAGCTAGTGATCTGTGATAAATCTGCTATGTAAAGCCCAATGAACGAACACAGGTCTGAGGGACCCGTTACCATGACTAATGCCCCGACTGACAGCGAAAGATAAGACTCATCCTTCACCTCAGCCGAGCCCATTTCTCAGCAATAATGTTCATAATGGAGTCCTCCAGTGTCGTTATTGTGTGAATAATTTAAATAGTGATTTAGGTTATTGGGCACTGAGGTCACAGCCACAACACCTACCTAGCCTGATCCAGATGAGATACCTCTTTACTGTACATTTCTGAGAGGGACTTTCTTATGCAGCAGCAAAATGGCTGGAGATGACCGAGAGGCAATGATTTGGTGTGCTGCTTAATTAGATGTTCCGCCGACATCTGTTTTTAAGAGGAAACTGCAACTCTGGCACATTAATTCACTTTGTAATGAATGACTGAATGTCAATGCAGGCCGTGAAATCACCAAGTGGAAGTATGTGTGTCTGTGTGTGTGCAACACAGTGATGCTTTTCCATCTGTTTGGCAAAAACATTCCCCCTCCAACACTGGCACCATCGCTGCGCAGTAGCCAGAACGAGGAGGGATTCAAGATGGCCTAATGCTGATTGGAATGCCTTTTGAATGGGAAAAATGAAACAAAGATGGAGTGGACATTATGCTGCTGAATCTTAGTTAAGGACGCTTCACAAGTGTGTGACAGTGTCATTAATCTCGTGAAATTACAGACAGAGAAACCAATACAACAGAATCACAGCCTGCTAACAGAAAATGTACATAGGAAGAACCTTTTTTTTTTTCTGTACTGAAATCCTGTGAAAATGCACACACACAAGGATGCTCATACTGCCAACATACACATTACATGAGTAGAGACATATTACCATAAAATAGTAATGTTACATTGCAGAAGAAATATTTTTCTGCTCAAATCTGGTAAAATTCAACAAAAAAAAAAAAATCCTTGTCTGTCTTCCAGATGGAACTAATGGGAGTAACCATGTTTTTCTCTCCAGCAGGATAAAAATGGGATGCTGCTTCCTCCCTGCAAGTGACTGACTGCAGTCCAAAGAGACCACTTGGCACCTGGAGTGACAGGCTGCCATCAGCGTGTAAAGATGCTAATATGAATTCTGATCACTCACTCATATAGGCAAGGGAATTACTGCCCATCACCAGTGTCTAGTGATTCTCCACACATGGCAAAGTCAAGGGGCACGCTGTAAAACCCAGGCAAATGGAGTTGGCACGACAGTCAAAGCCAGATTCTGCTTGACACTTCCCTCCTAAGTGATAGTGCTACAAGATGTGCTCTATAATATAATAAATTGGGAGCTCTGCCCTCAAGATTTCAGACTGATGAGAAATTTCTATGACAAATCCATCGCTTAAACTATCTCTGTCCTTCAATCTCCACGCCTGCGTGAGCCCAGGGGGGTCAAAGGCTAATTACCAAACAGGATAAGAGGCAGAGGAAGAGAAAGACAGAACATTCACATTTTTAAAAGGTGTAAATTTATGCAGATTATTTCTTAGACTGGAATGTCTTTCTGCTGTAATTCAAGAGGCAGAGGCACCTCACAAAGTATGACCAGAGACACAAGCATGCAGTCTGTTCTGGCACTTACCTTTGGTTTATCTCATGGAAGGAATGAATGAAATAAATTGTATCCAAAGAGGTGTTACTGTATCACACCGCCACATCAGTTATTATTTTCTTCATGCAACAGTTCAACCTTTTGGGAAATAGGCTTACTCACTTTCTTGCCGGTTGTTGGACGCCATAGTAAGGCACATCCAGCAGCCGGTTAGCTTATCTTAGCATAAACACTGGAGTTTGTAATGTATGTGTCAGACTACTTCTCAGCCAAGAGCAGTGACAGAAATAATATAATAATTATATATATAATCAAAAATTGAGCTTCAGAGGTGCTGGAACCTTTGGACAGAGCCCAGCTGGTTGTCTCCACCTGTTTCCTGTATTTGTGCTAAGCTAGGCTAGCCAGCTACTAGCTGTAGCTTCATATTTAGCATACAGACACACCAGTAGTAGCCTATCAATGTTCTTATCCAATTCTTGGCAAGAAAGTAGTAAGAATACTTAATACATATGCATCAGCATCTAGTTGACTTTTTTGTATGTTAAAAATGTGTTAGCCTACTGTTGTGGTGAGATTATGTGGAACTGCCATTACAAAGGCACACCAACACTTACATGCAAATACATGCATTTCTACAACTACAAATGCACAAGGCAACAAAGAATAAGCAAAAGTGCTAAATACCCCCCCAAAAAAAGCCCAACCTGACACAAAAGTCAGGCCAACACCGGCTGAGACGACGCCCGCTCTGCACCACTGTCCCTCCACTTCTCTCCTCCCCTGCGAATTCTTGCATCGCTCGGGAGAGTGATGATACTGTCTACTCTGCTAAGTCTCCCCCTGCTTGACATCTCGACACGAGGAGAAGGATGTTCCTGTCTGTCTCGTCACATCACAGCCGTCCTGATTCGGATCCCTCCCATCCAACACCCTGTGATGCTTCTCTTTAAAAAGCTGCCCGTCCATCATAAACATCCTCCCTTTTATGTTCCCCGCCTGAGAAGGAAGGGGAAAGAGAGAAATCAGCCCTCTCTCAAACACAAGCTGACAGCACTAAGCAGACTGACGTGACATCAGAGGAGCGATGTGCCAGACGTAGCTTTGAATTTCCATAACAAGGTAACACCACAATTATTAGTCACTCAGTGAGACCATAGCTCCTAAAACTTATTGAAATATTCCTGAATTTGTTCAGAATTGTGTGTGCCAGCAAAACCCAGCGAATCCATAATAGAGTTACAGCTGATCCTGTGTTAAACTTTTTTCTCTAAAAAGTGTTAATCATATAAATCATTGGTCCTTAATCAGTCTTTTTTTTAAACATTCTACGTAGTTCTGCAAGAGTCTTAAATTAAATCCCTCACCTTGACTCCATATAAATGTAATACTGTCAATAAAGGAGATATAAATAGATAGGGGTGTAACCATTCATAATCTACCTGAATATTTTAAAAGGGTCTTTTGGGCAATGAGGCAGGGAAAGAGAAGAAGAGAGAGAGACTTGATCAATTGTCTGAGTTCTGCCTCTACAATCAGAAGTGCGCTAATTGAAACGGTGTAGAGTCATCTACCACCCCTAAAGGATGAACCTTAGCACATTCTTCACAATAATTTACCACAAAATTATAAAATCTACTTTCGTCTCACATATGCCTCCCCTCTCCTGTCTGGACAATGATTGAGAAAGAGTTGCTTGTTGCCTGTCTGGGGAGCAGCACTGAGATAAATGTTAAGGAGACCTTTTCAATGCCCAACCCATTCAGTTTGTGAATGTTAATGTTTTTTAATGAAGACATGAACTGAAGACTGAACTATACAGCTTGATAACAGGGGGAAGTGTTGAAAACCAAAGGGAGAGTGACAACATTATAGCTGAAAAGACTTTTTTTTTATTGTGAGCGGCTCGTGCTTTAGGGTACAAATGGCTCGGAAAAAAGAGAAATATGTAATATGTCAGAGGTTTAAAGAAAGATCATGAGTGTTTAAGGTGGATTGGTGGACATATTTTAAAGGTGCTTACTCTGAGCCTTCATCACATGTCCACCTTTCTCTGAGCTTTTCTATTTTCAGTGTGAGGCTAATGAATTGGGATCTGGAAAAGGTTTCTCTGCAGGCTTGCAATGAGAAATGATAAGAGATTATTTTAGAATGAAGATCAATGACAAAGTCCAAACGGTATGAGGAGGAGCAGCAGGAGGAGGAGGAGGAACAGGAGGAGCATGTGCCCTAATGTAAGATGAGTGTAATGCGCAACCCAAGGCCAAAGGCAAGAGCTTCATCTCACCAATTCTCTTTACAGGAGTGGAAATTACTCTGTGCCATACATAGCTGATTTACACAAATTAATGACCTGGGTTATTAATAGGCAGAGATGCATATATTAAACACTGAGTAAAGGTAGCTTTAATTATGCATCCTTTATAAAACCTGTTTGACTTCAGCGCCTGCCGTGTATGTGCATTTTTAAAATGAATCAGATTTTTTGAAAAACGAGTGTTAATATAGCAATTGTGCCTCTTTCTCCTTTTGAATCATCAGTTGCTTCTAATATATCTGTTCTACGCAATTTAAACAGTGACAATAAATTAAGAAAATGTGTATTCAAACAGATAATAGAAAAAGAGTCAGACATTATTTATTTTTATGGCTTGATTTAGCTGCATTGTCAGCCAAAGTACTTGTAATCGTCTTTTCTTTCGTATTATTTATGGTGCATAATATTCTTTGAGCTTTACTGTGGATATTTACACCAGTGCTGTTCACATTGCACCGGACACTTTGGGGCCACCATATGAGCGAGAGTTCCTGCCCTGCCCCTTCTTTTGTCCGAGGGGACCGCTGCACTGACAATGGTGTCACCTCTCCCCGAGGGGGACACCTCCGAGTGATTTGTGGTCGGGGAAGACTGATGAACTGCTATTGCCACCCTGTTTCTTTGCAAGATCAATTCTACATGTAGGAGTGTGCTTTATGAATGATGGAGACCTCCTCAAGCCATCCATACAGCTGCCCAAAGACACAGCCCCGGCCCCCATAGCACATACAAGGCAGGAATAAAGCAATCACTCTTCTCAACAGGGCCATGCATTACGCACCCACACCCACACATGAACATACCCACATGAATACACAGATAAGCCAACAAAAGCACGCACACAGACAAACACATGTTTCTGTTTGCAGGAAATAAATGGAAAACCTATTCAGTGTCATTTTGCTGCCGTTTAAGTTTTATTCAGAAGCATTTCCAAGAGCAGCAGCAAAACTTTGCCAAATAATGGAAGATTGGTCCTTAGTTTGGACAAAGTGTTGCCGAATGGGACTCCACATGAGAACAGAACTGTCAGCTTGATCTCTGACACTGCACTGCGCTGCCTCTCTGGACAGGCCCATAACTGGGCGCATGGCTATAAGGGCGATCTGATGGTATTGAGGGATCACTCACAGCACACATCTGAAGGCTGAATAGCATCGTGAATAGGAGCAGCATACATAGATGTCATGAGTCCTGCCTCCCGCAGAGAGGTTGAAAGCGAAAAGTAGAGTGCAATGAATACTTGAGTGTTCTGGAGGCTATGAAATTGAAAGGCCGCTCCCTTTTTTTTGCCAAAAGATTTCAATAGAAAAATAGAAGCAGCTCGTGCTTTTTAATCGCAACTTTGAGAATGATTGGGCGAACATGTGTGCAAATCAATGCGGGCTTGACAGACGTTCCTCTTTTATGATAATCCTGGTGTCAAGAGCAAGAAGATGGGAATAATGCAGCAGGGCTACCTGACATAAGAGAGAATCACACACAGTCCTGTGCAAAAAAAAAAAAGAATATGAATATATCTTTGAAAAAATATGCACACTTCCTTTATCAAACTGCATATCTTAAAACAACAGAATAATCCAATCTGTAGGAATTGTGTGCTTAAATTTTTTTCTTTAATTAAAAACATTCACATTCTGTTTCGCATTTTCATCAGTACAATGATGTTGGAGCACTAAAAGCATCCAAGACACAATTTGCATTTCACTAATTATATGCATAATGTCCTGTTTTTTGTGATGTGCTAAACAGCCAAACAGGTTGCAGTCTCTGGATATGAGGGGTTTTAAACCAAACAGCAGAGCAAGACAGATGTACAGCTGAGATAACTTCCATTTACAGTGTAAGCCTGGGAGAGCCACAGTGTAGAGGCCATATACTATTTATGGGTTAATCGATACAGTAGCTGGATGACACCATGTCCCTGCTACTTTCTGTCATGATGATGGCTCACTAATTTTGGAACGGCTGCTTTCTCCTCCTGCCTTCAGCAGCCTGCAAGACGGTTTAATTTGGCTGTAAAAACGCCAATCACCAGGTTACTTCTTGTTCCTGGGGGAGGTCATGATGGGGGCAAGTCCATAGGAGGAAATATATTCGCATAGTTCTCTTAGAGACACTGCTAACCCCTGACATCCCATTTGGGTTGTAATTTCATGTTGTTAAAGTGACAGGGACCCAGCCTCGGTGCTCTTAGAGACGGTGAGGCAGGGGCGAGTCTTCATCAGAGAGGCCTTTAATTCTTGTTCTCTGAGTGAGTATGCTTGTGTGTGCGTAAGTATGTGTGTGTGTGTGTGTGTGTGTGTTTGCGTGTGTTAGGGACAGACAAAGAGGGTGCATGTATGTTGCCATTTTATGTGTGTTTGAGATTTCTCAGAGACTGAGCAGATCCACTCTCTGCTGCATTTGTGTGCGCGCAAAAAACGTGTGCGGCATCGAGCAACCACACGCAGCATGTTTTGGTATTTGTATGTATCTTTTTAGCTGGCAGGGGTCAGCTCACATCAGAGGCACAGGGGGAGACCTGGGACCGTCCCACTCTGCAGTGATACTGCTGGCTTGAGAAAAAAGAGAGACAAGTGGTGCAAAAAAAAAAAAAAAAAAAAACTCATTACCTTAGTAAGACTTAACGCTCCTTCCTTGAACTGGCTTTGATCTCTTCCTAATGTGGATATATGGGAGAACTGATGCTTTTACTGTGATGAAAGCTAACGTTTAACTGCTCACATTAAATTAGCGAGGAAAAGGCATCAGGCATGTTTGCGTTTTGGGCAGTGGGGTGGGGGTTGCTTAACAAAATTTTGCATCGGTTATAAGATACAGACTGCAGACAGTGTGAGCATGTTATTCCAATAGATGCAATTAACTGACTGAGGAAACATGTAAAGTCCACCACTATTGGGCTGTGTACTGTAGCCTATTAGCACTTCCTGTTATCAGCTGTATAGTTAACTGATTGTATTTAAGTCATCTTTTTTTAACTGTACATTTAGTCTTTTTTTACACTGTAAACCTTACAAACTTGCTTTTCCTGTTTATACTATAAATACCTCGAGCTGACTCATTTTTACTGTATATGCTATTAACTGGTTCCTGTCCATACTGTCAACATTACTGATACACCATAGCTTTGTGCTGTACAATTATAAATATTGTCCTGTTTATTTTGTATATATGAAAATACAATCCCTCCTACTAACTCTACCCGTTTGGTTTACTATTCACTCTGTGCATTTGTTCATATTTAAATATATAAAAACATAGATCTACTTTTTCAACTGTTTGCATTAGTTTGATGCCAAAATGTGCATTGTGTTGGTCTGGTTCTGGTTACAATGACAATAAAGTGGAATCTAATGTAATCTATTATTACACAAGTCAATCAATAATCTTCATTGTGCAAAACAAGTGAAATCTAATTAACCTGAACAAAAGCTTTGAACAGTTCTAATGTTTGAGAAAATGTTATTAGTGTGTTTTGGATATTAAGACAAAGCCTGTAACAAAACACTTAAAGGAACAATAAGAGGCCAATAATAGACTAATAACTAGTTATGCAAGCAGCAAAGACATACATCCCCATAGCAATATGATCATGACAGATTAAAACTAAAATGTGATAAACGTTGAATTCAGTGACGATGAAGCCATCTGACACATGATCTGCTGACATAATTGGAATATTATTCATATGTAGTTTGTGGTTTTGTGGCCGGTGGTAATCAGCCTTCGGTGTGTGATGATCAGCTAATAACCCATGCGCTGTGATTCACACGAAGAGCAGAGGTAGGAGGACACTCGGTGTGTGGTGTGTGGTGTCCGCCCCTCTCTGAGAAGTAAAGAGTTAACGGAGCGGTGGGTTTGCCCATTCTCCTGCTGTGAGTGACGCGATCGTCTCTCTTATCCCTCAACTTTGCCTGTTGCCAGACCAGGCAGCCGAGGTGGACGCTGGCTATCACCGCTGATATTCTGAACGCGACCACACCAAAAACAAAATATTCCCCGACACCACCACCGCCACTACCACTCCGTTTATTTATTTTTTCGTTGACTTTTCGCCGCAGGCTGCGATTCCGTAACGATGATTTTTAGTTTTTCTTTCCATCGGACTCCCCGATGTTGTGCAGTCTACTACACGAAGGCGTGAATCTCTTTTGAGTAGAGGTGGATCTTCCCGGATACAGCGAGGGGGCATATCAAATAAAAAAAGAAGAGTTTCACGGAAATCCCCGCAAATAAAAATGCCACGGAGGAAACAAGAGGCGCCCAAGCGCGCAGCAGGTATGTGTATCCAACTATAATGTGCGTAAAAAAAAAAAAAAACAGGGCTTACTATCCTAAAGCTGCGGATGTTACCTTTGTTTTGTAAAGCTCACTTTACAGTCACTGCATTTCCGTTTCCACTTTGTGTTTTCTAACGATGCGCTTTGTCACTCTTGGCTACTCTTGCGAGACCTCATAGAAACTGTTGTCTTTTGAAAACGGATGTACACTTTGTATACAACGATCTGCGTTTTCGCTCTCCACGCCGCGCAGCTACTGTAGTCCCATCGGATGAGTTGGCTGCTGTAAACTTTCGCTTCCTATTGTTCCCAACTTGAATCCCTGATAGTTCGCCGATCCCAGGCTGCCATCTACATTTGATCCGTAAGAATAAACCCTCTCCAAAATAAGCGGTGTTTTCTTGATGGTGAGTGCCCGAGGCGTGCCATAAGGGGGACGTGAGGGCTTTGTGCGCATTTGATCCGAGCGCATAACTTCTTTGCACAAGCGGAAAAAAAGCCCCTACCTCTGAGCTTTTTTTTTTTTCTTTTCTTGGGATAAGATAAACAATTTGAGGGCAGACAATGGGGTTTCGTGGGCTGGAAGGAGCCATAATCGACAGTTGCCATGTCTGATTTGACGGTTGATTGATTGGCTGTCATGCGGCTTTGATCTGATCCTTCCCGATTTGCATCAGAAAATCACTTCCCACCATGTGCTGCAGGCCCCTGACGTCACGTTTAAACCACTTTGAAAGGCCCTGTGTACTTTTTACTCTCTCTCCCTCTCTCTTTTTCACACACTCACATATACACACACACACACACACACACTCTCTCTCTCTCTTTCTTTCTCTCTTTCTCTCCCCCTCTTCCTTTCTCTCACTCTAATGGTCAAGTAACTCACCAAAAAGTGAAAGACGGAGGGACAAAGTGGTTTCACAGTGAGACATCACACACACAGACAGACGTGCACACTTCCAGTAGAGAACATCACACTCCCATGTGCACATGCTCACTTGTTCACTTCGAACACACACACACACACACACACACACACACACACACACACACACACACTCACTCAGTGGGTAGAGGAGGCGGGAGGAGTGGGTTAGGGGTTGTAAAAGGAGCCGTGTGCTATGTAATGGAGGGGAGGAATGGGTTTGCTCTGTCAGACCGGGCCGTCACAACGGCTTTGTTTCATGTTTGATTTAATTGTCTCTCCCCTGACAGGCCCATTCATCAATGGCTTTAATGGTCAATCAGAGACAGGCTGAGTGAGTGCTCCCATTCTGTTTAGCCATAAGCTGGCCTGGGCTTTTATTTCATCAAAATGCCCCAGCCTAATGTACATGCTCACTGGCTCAGAGTGGCCGCGGGGAGCACATAAAGAATGACTGAAAGCTTTCTGATTTCAGATCAGTGAGAAGGATGTTTTTTTTTTTTTTTTTCATCTCCTCCTCTCCTCTCCACTCTCTCCTCCCTGCTACACTGCTGTTTCTCTGTTGACGAAAGGGAATAAAAGGCTGTAATATAGATCGTTTTGTGTTTTTAGAAAACAACTTTTTCTCTCTTAAACCACGCTTCTTTGTTCATTCATTCATCTATTCATTTCTTCATTTTTTCATGCTCCCCTTCCACCCCTGTCAGTCAGCCCGTGCAGCTGCAAGTTATAAAGTTGTCAACTGTTCAGTGGCACACAAAGGGTGATGATGAATTGATTGCAGCACAGAGCATGGTGATAGAGAGAGCAAAGAAAAGGATGACAGATGATGGGCCTTGATTAGGGACTTAGGGGGAGAGTCAGCCCACTGCAACCTTGAGACTTGCATGAAAAATCTACCCCCCACCCCCCGCCCCACACACACACACACACACACACACACACACACACACACACACACACACACACACAGACAGACACACACACCCTGCTTTGCTCTCTCATTGTCTCTCAAACACACAATCTCTCAGCTTCTCCCTCTCTTTCTTTCCTTCCTCCGTCTGAGAGGGTTTCTCTCTCCACAGTGGAAAACTTGTTTTGCCTGCTTCATTAGCGTTGGTCCAATTAGCCGTGAGGCTGATGGAGTCCTGACAGGCCCTGTGATTGGAGATGACAAGCTCGGGGTGCCCAGCCCAATGAGGTTTGCCACCACTTTGATGTAATCAACTTGATATTACACAGAGCCGCTCGCCTTTGGTTGTGCTGTAACTCAATTTTCCGCTGCAGGTGACAAATGGGCCTGCGTACCTGGGTCAGGTCTGAGTGCTCTTAACAACCAAGGGCAGCTGGCCACGTAAACAGCCGAGCAAACATGAGAAAAACACTCTCCCCAGCTGTGGAAACACAGACCTCCTTCCTTTGCTGCGCTGCAAACCCGGAGTCCAGAGCTGTTGAAATGGCTGCAGAAAGTTGAAATACCCCACCGACTTAACAGGAAGTCGACATCGGCTTTACAGCACATGGGCAAAAAGACACGGCTATTTCACTGGAATGTCTAACCTGCACAGAATGTCTGCAGAGGGGTGGCAGTGTATTTGCAGTATTCAGAGTGTTGTGTGTGTCAGTGCGCTGTCAGGCCACCGGAGAGAAAGCCACCCTCTCCCCTTTTCTCTGTCATAACCTGTACTCTGGTCATTTGTCTGGGAGTGTGTGTAAGAGAGAGTCCAACACAGAAGTAGAGGGGTGGGGGAGTCTGATGTGGACCAGGCTCCACAGCAACGGTCTCCTCTTTCTGCAGGGTCAGGATTATAGCTGCCAGACTGGCAGCCATCACTCATGTCTTCCTGTGTGTGTGTGTGTGTGTGTGTGTGTGTCAGTGTGTGTGTCAGATCAGCAGGCATGCACTTTCTGATTTGTTGGGTTTGAATGTGTGTGTGTGTGTGTGTGTGTGCGCTGTTTGGCTTGTGATAGTGATGAAAGGAATTGTAACTGTAGACCCCCTGCTGGGGTCAGGCCATAATTCTCTTAACCCTGTAGGCCTTTTACATCGCCCAGTTTCTTCTACTCCTCCTTTCTCTCTGTCTCCGCACATTAACTATACAGAATATATGTCGGCGTAGAAACACAAGACGTAGCACACAAACATGCAGTGTTGGCACTAGTAAAGATACAAGCATTTACAGCACACATTACACACATGCGCTCATGTTGTGACTGGGTTGTAAAAGCAGCACTCATGTGAAGTAAGCTGTTTTTTATATCTGTCTGCCTTCCTGTTGTTTATGTGTGAAAAGCTTGCCTTAACGGAAGCAGCAGGGGAGTTCGAGTTGGGACCTAATTGTTCGGCCAACATACGGACTGACAGCGTTAGCGAGCTTTAACAACAGCACGCCTCTGCTGGCGTTGTTTGCAGGTGTGAGCGCGGCGAATGTTTTGGCCTTGCAGGCCCTGTTGCTAATGAAAGTCCTGTGGCTGGATTCCGGGGAGGTTGAGTCACGTCTGTGATCTATGTGTCTGATAAGTGCATACCTAATGAGGCTGTAAGCACCAGTGGAAGGAGGAGGAGGAAGGCTGACAGAGTGTTTCCCACAGGTATTGACAGATGCCTTTTTGTTTTTGCCATAGGCCCCGACTCCATAAATCCTGCCTGTGTAATGATAACAGTGCCACCCTGGCAGCCAGTGAGTGAAAGAGAGAGTGTAAGAGAAGAGAGAAAGAGGGCAGAGGGGGAGGAAGAGGAGGAGGTGCTGGTGGTGGGGACGAAAAGGAGAAGAAGAGCGGGGGCGGTGAAATGGGCCTTCTCTCCTTTTTAACACACACTTGGCAGATGTCAAGCCATAGGGTTGGACTCTGGGAGAGAAAGAGGAGTGTAAGTGCTGTAGTAGTGTCACAAATAGAAAACCGTTTGCCATCCACTCTTCCTTTCAGCTTTCAGTGTGCTTTCAGCCGAGGTTTTCAGCCGGGACTGCTGTCTGGGCACTGAGTCGGAGGCTTTGTAAAAATAGTCCCACCGCTGTTGTGATAGATGCAGCTGCACTGTGGCGACAATTGGGACAGACTGGATCCCTCCAACACACCTCCCACCCACCCTCTCTCTCTCTCTCTCTCTCTCGCTCTCTCTCTCATTCTCCCACCCCTCCCAGAGGTAGAGAGCGTCAGAGCCTGGTGGGATGTGTGCTCTTTTCGGGGAAACTGAGCCGCTCCGGTCTTCAGGGGTCCTGAAACCCAATCCAGGAGGAGAATAGCTCGGCCATGCCAGAGAGCCGATTTCCTTTTCAACAGAGTCATTTATCACTGACCCACCCTTCGCTTCTGACACGGTGACGTGTGTCATTTATCAAACAGGCTTTACCAGACACACAGAGAAGGGAGGTGGATAGGGGGCAGAGAGGAAGAGAAAGAGAGAGTGAAAGAGGGGAAAACAAGACAGAGAGTGGACAGAGGGAGACAAAGAGAAGGAGAGGAATGGAGAATGAGGTGCAGAGTCAGTGGAGAGACACACAGGAATGGAGAGCTAGGAAAAGAGACGAGTCGTTTTTGTGTGTGTGTGTGAGAGAGAGTTTTTCCAGGGAAGAATGAGTTTTCCTCAAACCCTTGAGGAGACATGTTTGGGAGGGGAGATTTTTTCGAGATGACAGGGAGGATTGAGTTACACTGAGTTGTGTTTTGATGAGTGACAGAATGTTCTTCCATGACACATCTCTAGATGTCTGAATGAAGGAGAGAAATATGCTTTGTGAGTAAAAAGGTCCGACAAGTGTGTTAGTGTTGTGTACTCATAATATATGCACAGCAGACATGCTTAGAGGCACTGTAGAGGTGTGTGTGTGTGTGTGTGTGTGTGTGTGTGTGTGTGTGTGTGTGTGTGTGTGTGTGTGTGTGTGTGTGTGTGTGTGTGTGTGTGTGCGCACACGTGTGGCCATATGGTGTCAATGTTTAATGTTCTAAGAGTGAGTGTGTGTGTGTGTGTGTGTATGCTGCTCCCTGATGAGCAGAGCTGACAGGTATCACTCATGCAGCAGCCTGGCCTTTAAATGAACCCGAGCTGCTCTGCTCTCCCGTGGCCCTAACAGGCTCTCTCCAAGATGGATGCTTCTTTAAAAATCAGATTAATGATGGATACCAGGCTTATAGTGCCATTTATCATGAAGAATATTATTTAGGCCGGCCGTGTATGGCTGTAACTGGAGAGCCAGGACGAGAAGAAGCAGGGTGGAAAGCCTTAGACAGACACTCACTGTGTGATGGATGGCTGAGCGCTCTCTCTGAGTGTTACTAGACACCAGTGCCGCAGCAGTAGGCCATAATCAGATAGCCCAGGGATGTTTATCCCGCAACTACACTACCCAGATTGCCTTGCCTGGAGGGTTGCTTTATGAAAGGTGTAGTCTGTCATTATTATCATCTTTAAAAAGTTAGTGGAATCATGAAAAAACTCTAGACACCGAAGGGCACACAGAACTCAGACTCAGACTCAATGGAGTTTATTGCAATTATAGATTATAAAATGATCCATTGGATCCAATATAACCCACTGTAATGATTACCTAGAAGTTTCCATTTAGCTTTGCCCAGAAGTGTCCACAGCCCTGCGCCATTCCCCAACAATCATGAATAAAAGAGTACAGTGAGAGGTCAAGGCAAGGCCAGCTCTGCTGCTGCTACAGAAAAGTAAAAAAAAAACCAAAAATTGTTGTTTTGTTTTTTGGCCTCTTCTTGTTCCCTCTCTCTGTCTCCTACCTCCTCCTCCTCCTCCTACACACTACTGTGATTTATGGTGCCCATCCATCTTTAGGCTGCGTCCATCACCTCCTCGTTGCTAGGCGATCATGGCAGCAGCTGTGTGTTGTGAGAGGGGTTTGGTTGTCCCACTCCCAAGCCCCAACTTTATTCCCTTCAGCCCCCACCCTCCCCCTTACCCTAAGATTCAACTTTAAACACAGTACCAGGTTTAGTCACAGCCACAAACTACAAACTTAATCCTAGTTTCAGACCTGAGCATCTCTTTGTTTCACCGTTAGCCCCAGCTCCAACTCTAGTGTCAGCTCTATGGTCCCAGCCGTATCTTCAGACCTACATTAGGCCTGATCGCAGACCTGTTCTGAATTGTAGATACAGTTTATTTAAACTACAACCTTAATCTCAGACCTACAACAATGTCTGTCTTACCCCAAACCATAAAGGAAAATCACATTTTTAAGTTCATATTTTCATAGTTTTCTTTCAGTCATGATAATATATTCTGCTAGTAGAGAAACAAGGACACAACAGCAGCAAGAACACCTGGCCACCCTGCCATGACCCCGGCATGATAAAATTGAGACAGTTTGATCAAGTAAGTACAAGGAGGAACAAAGAAAACATGAGCAGATCAGTGTTTAAACATGTCCAGTTTAATCAGTTGTAGAAACACACTGCTGGAGGTGAAAATAAATATGAAGATTGAAATTATTAACTAAGCCATTGCAAAGTTTTAAGACTTGCATGCATTTTTTCTATGCACTGACAAGTGTAACAGACTGTTCGGGTACACTTGTCTACCTTTCCAGATAGTTTATTTAGATTATTGGGTTAAAATTGACATATTGTTTAAAATCTCTCACATCACTAGTATTTGCAAGGCTTCAGGTATAAATCTGTTTTGCAAAATCCCTGTTCCTCCGCAAAAATGTTGGCAAGTAAAAGAATTCTGGCCTAAACTGTGAAATTAAGATGTAAAATGGGAAGAAAAAGTCAGACATACAGTAGTCCAAGTGTTGGACCAAGTTCACAGACAATATCCTAAACTTAGTTTGTGCCCCACCTTCATCCTCCTCTAGCCTCATTCACACAACCTGATGACCTTTTAACAGCATTGTTATGTGAGGCTTAAACAGTTCAAGGAATGGGGAAATAAATAGCAGTTCTGCTTCATGGAGCTTTGCTCAAGAAAGGCGAATAGAAAGAATGATGGAAACAAGGAGGCAGAGAAGTGGGTTGAAGGAAGTTTGACTGACTACATATCATCAGGCGAGACAGACTCGATGTGTATGTCGGACTGGAACACCGTCTTCCCGCAGCACCTCGATCCTTATTACTGCCCTTGGATCTGCACCTGTGGAAGCTGTTTTTGTCGGGGGTGTGTGTTTGTTTCCGTTGTGTTTATCGCTTATTGTGACTGCATCAAGTTTCAAACTGGGTCTTTATGAGTTTGGTCACCTCGTTCCCTTCCGTGTTAGCGTTAGTAACGGGAGGCCTTTATGTGTTTGTGGCTCGTCTCATGTCAGATAAACGAAATGAATTTTCAGGTCTCGAAGGTCTGCATGTGCAGCTGGCAGCTTTGAGGTCATAACACAACAATCGGCCGAGGGTCGAATCTATTCAGTGTCTGTGTCCTTTTCTCGTTCTTTTACCTTTTTCCCCTGTGTCTCTCGTCTCTGCCTCACTTTCTCTTTGTTTCTCTGCCTGACTCTCTCTCTCTCTCTCCCTGTCTCTCCTCTTACTATGTGCATTGACAAGGTTCAGCCCTAAGCTTTGCCTGGGGCCAGAATGATCTCTCTGTTTTTCCCATCTCCCATATCACACATCCTGCACTACAATCGGCGGACACAATGTATTCACAATGCCATCAGGGGGTAGAGAACACACACAAATAAAAACTGACAAAGACATCCATGATCGCTTGTAACATGATAGCTTGAGATAGCTTGAGAATAATGTAGTAGCAGAGTTATGCATTAAAAAAAAAAAAGAAGCAGAATGTGAGTAGCACTCGATAGCCTTCACCGGTCATATCTGAAAAGGCGACTTAATGTCAGGACTTATTAATTGTTCAGATGGCCACAGATCACCTGTTACATATTTTCTCGTGGGACTTTCAGCCAGCCTGTAAGGATCAAAGGGAACGGAGACAGAGAACTAAGTTTGATTGAGTGTGTTACTTTGACAAATGTGTACAACAGAAAGGCATTTTAGGTATGTTACTGATCTGCTGCTATTTTGACAGAATGGGGCTGTTTTTGGACTAAATTATTCTGATCTATTTAAAGAGTTTTAGGCTGCTGGGAAACTTGAGAGAGTGGGTGGAAGTCTGCGGTTTGTAGCTTTTTTTTTTTTTTGATTGAGACTGGGGTGACTTCCTGTCCTGTAGTGTTCTGGAGCTGTTTCCTGTCAGTAAGAGCCCCCCGCTGAGGGGCCGTGTTGGTTTAAGGGCGTCAAGGTCCAGTTAAAATACTGTACACATGTCAAGAAACTCTTGTCATGTTGTGACACAGTTTAACTCTCTCCTCTCTGAGCCCCCCGCCCCCCATCTGCACCAACCACCAATTGACTTCAAATATCTCTGCCAATGTTGTGATCAAAGGTCTTGGCAACTAGGTCTAACCCGCTTCCTATGCGATAAAAAAAGAGATGATAAAAATTATGCATAGTTTTAAAATTTGTTAAACCGGTAACATTAGCCAGTGATCTGTTCTGTTTTTTTTTTTTGTTTTTTTTTTTTGTTGTCTTTGAACAACGCCATAAATGTTTTCTTGTAATCTTTACAGTAAGCTATGAGGGACCACCCATGTAGAGAGTTTCCTCTCCCCTCCCTGGATCCCTGTAGTGTCTTTGTGCATGGTACAGTTCTCTATGCGTACAGTAATAAAGTTATAAATAATGAGGTAATCAAGCTATGCAACCCATGCAAACATTGTTTTTCCTCTTAGGGTGTTAATTAAGCATTCTCATTTCTTTTTTGTATCTGTATAATACACTATAATGTACACTCTGAATTGTACTTTACATTATCGGTTTTTGTATTGCCCAAGCATTTTCTTTTTTTACCAATTATTTCACAGAGTAGTAGGTGCTGCTGTCTGCGCAGCGCCCTTTTTAGCATAAAAGAAAACAGATGAAATATTGTACTCATGATGACCGCACAAAGGAATGAGCTTTTTTATATCACGACGCCTGTGGCAAGGTTGTAGTGTTTTTTTTTTTTTTTTCAGAGACCAAGCAGTCATTTGGGTATGAGGGGTCAGACTCAGGTAGAGTTTTTAATGACACATCCTGTTTATCCCGCTGCTGTTGGGTGTGATCTGGCTCCCAGACTATGGAGGCCAGACCAGGAATATCCACTCTGGTCATCAAGGGGCTGATTTAAGAAAACAGACTGGAGTTAGTCGTAGTCAAATTCACAAAAATATACTCAAATGTATATGGAGATTAAATGGTGTGCGTGTCTGAGGCAGTTACAGGCTTCAAAGAAGTGCATAGATTTCTACTTGAGAAATGCATGATGGAATGTTTCTTAGGAGTACATATTATCACTCTTGCATATGAGGCCTATTTAAAACACAGCATCAAAAACAGACAGTGCTTTCAGCAGCACTTGAGGAGAAGAGAGAGAGAGAGAGAGAGAGAGAGAGAGAGAGAGAGAGAGAGAGAGCTTTAGAGGCAGCCACAGCACCTTCCTGCTTAATCACCCCCTGTCCCTGCCCTGTCTGTTGTTCCCGATCGTCAGAGCAGCACTGCAGTATTTCTATCAGATGATCTCTCCCTCCTCGTCTGCGGCCCTTATGTTTATGAAAATGATACTCCACAGGAATGCCTCCTGGAAGCCAAGATGTCACTGTCTTTCCTCATCGCTTGCATCTACGTGCGTGTATGAGTGTGTGTGTGTTTGGGGGAGGGGTGTGTGTGTGTATGGGGGGGGGGGGGGGGGGGGGGTGTCATAATTGACTGAGTAGCTTTATTTATAATTACGTGAGAGTGTATTTGAGGTTGTGTATCTTCTGCATGTGAGCCTTACATTTTCTGCAGCTTGTGTGTTTGTGTGAATGTGTTACTGCTATTTCTGTGTGAGCCGTGACTGAGATGTTGATTGTGCAAATGTGCACCTCCTACCCTTCTTACCCCCCCCCCCCAAAAAAAAGGAATCATTCATGGAACCTAATGATTCTTGTCTTTTCCCCACATGGCATCAGCTCACTTTATCATTACAAGAACACACACACACACTCTCTGTCTCTTTCTCTCTCACACACACACACCAGGAAAACTCATACATTGGTCCTATACCATATGCTTAGATATTAGTTAAGACTGCATCCAAGAGTATTGTTGTATTCATAATCCTCTTCCTTTTTTTATTCTAAGGGAGCCTCTATACTCCCATCACCTTTTATTAGCTTGATAAATCACCTCTGTTGTCAGTCAAGCCAGGGAGAATAATTGGATGTGGTTGTCGCCCTCTGTGATGGATTATCAGTCATTGGGGATTAAATTAACAGATAGTGCTCAGACATAATGGTTTTTGTTTTGCATTTTAAATTGCCTGGGAGCACGGCTAGACTCTGTAGGTTTTATCGTTGGTCCTTTTGGACTACTCTTCCCCTCTCTGTGCTATCTAGGCTTAATGACAAATGAACAATAACCTATAGTGCTGCAGCTCTATTAGTGTGAAATGTAAAACATTTACTACAGAGTTAAGGCACAGAGAGAGAGGCCAGGGAAGGCTTACAGATATGATAGCATGACATGAAATTGGATATAGCAGTATTTTGATGACATAGCCAGACAATATGAAGAAATATGTGGCGTGTTTTCTTGTTGAGGAAGAGAAAAGTGACCTGACAACTTGGTCAAGCGGTGTGCCCGGCTCGCCTGATGCAAGCTGACATCTGTGACCAGCTAGTCAGGACACAAACACATTAACTGCCTCATCCTGGCTGGATTTCCTCCTTCAAATGAGAATCTGACACAGATACCTTCCAGAGGAGAAGTGGAAGAGAAAGTAAAGCAAAAGCAACGAGGGTGTGGGCAAGTCGCTTGAGCGCTGGTAGCAGTGAGATATCTCCCTTGCATGTTTGCCCGAGCGTTAGCGATTTACCTCCTCGCCCCCTCTTCTCCATCCTCCCAGACCCCTCCCTCCCCTCCACGTCCACATTATCATAATTGTGTCCAGAACATGAGGGGCTGGGGAAGTGATCATGTCATTTTATTTACACCCTGCTTGGCCCTTTTTACAAACGACATGCCGCTGACTGCCAAGCGGACTGGGGCCCGACGACATCTTTTGATCAGGGCTGTCGGGGCCTATCAGCAGAGAATGGCAGGTAATGGATACCCAGTGACAAACCAAATCTCCGGGAGGACGAAGAGTGGGCCGCACCTGCCAGGTCTCCATTAGGCCGGCCTCTCAGTGGGGCTGCCTGCTGACTGTGCCCCCAGGGCCCAAATCAGACCAGCGCCAGCCGCATGGCTGCCTAGAGATTGGCTGTTAGCACTGGAAATGAGAGTTATTTCAGCTATGACATTTTTGTTTAGACTGGACGTGTGTGTGTGGGGCGGTGGGGGGGAATGAAGGATTTAGTCACAGTGTGTGTGTATGTGTTTGTGTGTGTGTGTGCCTGTTTGTCTCCACATGCACAGACTCAACTGTGCCCAAACCATTAACGTGTATACCTACAGCTTCTTTCTGTGACATTTGTCTTAGTTTACAATATTGTCCAAACGGCCTCAGACCTGTCCACAGGCCATCCACTGTTTTCAGACATTATTTGTTTTTCCTTAAGTTGAGCGGTTTAGTGAGTGAGGTGGACAGGAAATGAGGGAGGGGGGCATGGTGACAGTGCGGAAGAAGGGGGTGAGCGGTGGGTGAGTTGGCGTTGGGTGGGTTGGCTCAACACCACAGGAGACACAGGAGTTTGTGTGTACATATGTGTGTGTGCATACATGCAACCACATGCACACGCTTATCGTCTGTCTCCATGTGAGCAGCGGGCGCCAGCATGCAGAGTGACACGTCGCTTGACAATCCTCACTTTCATCTCGTCCTCTTTATCCCTCTTTCCCCTCTGTCTCATTTTATTCCTCCCTTTATTCTGTTCTCTTTCCTTTTTATCATGTGTGAAATTTCTTTGTATTATGTCTGCATGACATTTAACACCTGTTTGGACCGTTGAGCTTTGCTTTTAAGAATGCAGCTTGAGACCAGAGTATTGACTATCTCCTACATGTTAAGAAACTAATGAGCTCACTTCAGTCCAGATGACATTGTTGGCTGTCTATTCAACATGTCAAAATTTCACAACAAAATTCTGACATCTTTCTCTTGAAATTCTTGAAGATGTGCTCTTTGTCTGTACGTGTGTGTGTGTTTGTGTTTGTGTTTGTGTGTGTGTGTGTGTGTGTGTGTGTGTGTCTGTACGTATGTGTGTGTAATCAGAGAAGAGGCAGATGAAGAGGCGTCAGACATATTAACTGACAGATGGAGGTTGATCCAACTCATTTATTACCCCAGAGGAGAATGCCACAGTGAGATTGGGCTTCATTAATTTCAGATTTAGTTTTCATTTCAAGCTGTTGCGCCCTGAGATAAATAAAATGGCGCATTATGTTTTTGCCAAGATATTTCTTTTTTGTTTTCCTCCAATAGAAGGAGTGAGAAGAGGGGAGGCATAAGTTCCGTGTGGCTGGGGTAGTATATAAATACAGGCTCGCCTAGAGGAAAATAACACCTCAACGGTTGATGAGGTGAAATGGGATGACTGTAATTTCTCAGCTCAGCTTTAAAGGCTCCCACACAGATGGCTCATTTATCCCTGGGAGTCCTCGGGCACACATAGCAGGGAAACTTTTTCTCCAGTTATTCTAACATGGCGTTTTCACTCCCTGCAATTTAACTCATCTCTTTCTTTCTCTCTTTGTTTCCATTCTGCTTGCAGCCTATTCTCCTGAGGAGCTGACAGAGCACACTGTGGAGGATGAGGAGGCGGAAGCAGACGACCTGCCCTCAGCCCCTCAGGATGACCTTCCCATGAAAGATGAGTTTGTGGAGCAAAGCGTCGGGCCTGCCAAGGAGCAGGCATGTGACCAGGAATCAGCTGGGGTCGCAGAGCTCTCGGGACAAGAGATGGACAGTGAGTCGCATGTCAGCGAGACCAGTGACCGGCTCTCAGACTTTGAGAGCCCCTCCAGAAAGGCCGAGGGCATCTTGGTCACACCACCTCTGAATGGTGGCACTAAGACACCTCCTGTAGGCATGGACACCTTAGAACAAATGAAGGCTATCTACTCCAGCTTCCTCACCGGCCCCTTGTGGTCACCGCTGAACTTTAATTCCACACCGCCACAGGCGCAGTTGTCGGCTACTACAGAGAAGCCGACTCGCAGCAATAGCACTAGTAGCAGTAGCAGCTGCAGCAGTGGTAGCTATGACTGGCACCAGTCTGCAGTGGCAAAGACACTACAACAGCATCCTCCCCAGAGCCGTCACCCTCCTCAGTCTGAGCCCAGCCTCTTCAGTACGGTCCAGCTCCACAGGCAAAACCCAAAGCTTTTCGGCTCAATCTTCACTGGGGCCAGTAAATTCCGCTGTAAGGGCTGTAGTGCTGCATATGACACCCTGGTGGAGCTGACGGTTCACATGAATGATACAGGCCACTACCGCGATGACAACCAGGACAGGGCAGGCAGCGGCGCAAAGCGCTGGTCGAAACCACGTAAGCGGTCCCTGTTGGAGATGGAGGGGAAGGAGGATGCCCAGAAAGTTTTGAAGTGCATGTATTGTGGCCACTCCTTTGAATCGCTCCAGGACCTCAGTGTCCACATGATCAAGACCAAACACTACCAGAAAGTGCCTCTGAAGGAGCCCATGGCCCCTGTGGCAGCCAAAATCATGTCTTCTAAGAAAAGGGGACTCGTGGGGTTGGACCTCACAGCCTCGCCACGTTCTAGAGAAGGAACCCCCAAAGCTAAGCACTCGCAGTCAGACCTGAGTGAAACTTCACAGAAACCTTCCTCCAGCCCCTACACCACCCCTAACAACCGCTACGGCCACCAGAACGGCGCTAGCTACGCTTGGCAGTTTGAATCCAACAAATTCCAGATCCTTAAGTGTATGGAGTGTGGGAGTTCCCATAATACACTACAAGAGCTGAGAACCCACATGATGGTGACAGGACACTTCCTGAGGGTGACCAGCACTGTGGGAAAGAGAATCAAAACACTCCCTGAAGCCACCTCCCCCAACCCTGGGAGAGTGGCCACACCTACTGAACAGAGGGTCCAGTCTGTCCCGCTGGCACCCTCCACCTTCTCTCCTCCGCCTCTTCAAACTACAACAACTCCCCCCGCGACCTCCCCTCCTCTCAAAGAGATCAAGAAGGAGGAGGTTGAGGAGGAGTGCACTAAGCAAGAGGCTGTTGGAAATGAAAAGCAAGTTTCAGTTTCTATTGGAAAGGAGGAAGATGGTGAGAAAGAGGAAAAATTTGACATCTCAAAGTATAACTATCTTACTGAAGAGGACCTGAAGGAGAGTCCTAAAGGAGGCTTGGATATTCTCAAATCACTGGAAAACACTGTGACATCAGCCATCAACAAGGCCCAGAGTGGGAATCCAAGCTGGGGAGGCTATCCCAGCATCCATGCAGCCTACCAGTTCCCCAGTGCCCTCAAGCTCCAACAAGGCAGCATGGAAAAGAATTCCCCAATGAAGTTCTTGTTCAACGGAGGGGACGGAGCACTGTCCAAGAACCAGCCCCTCATTTCCCCTCCACTTAGTCAGTCCTCCCCCTTCCCCAGCAACAACTTCCAGGCGATGGAGGATTTAGTGAAAAAAGTGACTGAGAAAGTAGCGAAAGTGGAGCAAAGGGTGAAGCAGTTGTCCCCTAAGAGGGAGAACCATCTCTCCCCTTGTAGTAGTGACGCTGGTGAATCGCATAAGGGAGGAGAGTCTGACTCACCTCGGGAATGGAGGGCAGTCACCCCAGCCAATAGCGACAGGGGAAGCCATAGCGACAGAGCATCCCCGGCAACAGAACCCAAGAGGGAGACAGCAGTCAAATCCCCGCTCGCCTCTACACTGAGATGCAGTACCGCCATTATTACTGGCCATACTCCTCCAGAGCAGCCCTTTGTCAACCCTCTAAGTGCTCTTCAGTCAGTAATGAACATTCATTTGGGGAAAGCAGCCAAGCCCTCCTTGCCAAACCAAGATCCCCTGAGCCTGCTCTCTAGGCTCAGCCAGAGCATGGCTGAGAGGGCTGCTGTGGCCGCTCCTCCCTCACAGACCAAAAAGCCGGAAAGTGTAGTCGATAATAGTTTTTGCCAGCCCAGTGATGACCAGCCTATGGACCTCACAAAAGGGAAAAGTGAAAGAGGAGGGTCTGTAGGCTCAGCCCCCCTAACTCCCTCATCCACAGCCTCCTCCATCTCCCCCTCCTCTCTTGTTACTCCTGCAAAGCTGACCGTGGTCTCTCCCTACACATCCACCAGCCCCCTACATGAAAATGCATTGTCGGATATCTCAGACATGCTGAGGAACCTGACGCAGTCCCACCATGTCCCAAAGCCTCCCACGCGGTCCCGGGTCGCAGATAAAGCTGAGGTTGTGGGGTCCACTCATGACGACGACGACGCGTCCCTGCATGGGCACAAACGTAAGGGTCGTCACTCCAACTGGAACCCCCAGCACCTCCTTCTTCTGCAGGCCCAGTTCGCCTCAAGCCTGAGGCAGACATCAGAGGGGAAGTATATCATTAATGACCTAAGCCCACAGGAAAGAATGCATGTGTCTCGTTTCACAGGTCTCTCCATGACCACCATCAGCCACTGGCTGGCTAACGTCAAGTACCAGCTAAGGAGAACAGGCAGAACCAAGTTCCTAAAGAACCTGGACTCCGGTCAGCCTATATTCTTCTGTAGTGACTGTGCCTCGCAGATCCGAACCCCAGCAGCTTATGTGTGTCACCTGGAAGCCCACCTAGGGTTCAGAATCAGGGACCTGGCCAAGCTGTCCCCCAAACAGAATGTCAGGGACTCCCATTGTCTCACAGAGAAACTTGTGCCCCTGGAGTCCTTCCTGTCTCCACAATCACAAGATGACTGCAGTAGTAATGGGGCAGTGTACCGCTGCCAGCTCTGTGTCCGTAAATTTGCCACTAAGCACGCCATCAAGCTTCACCTCAGCAAGAGCCATGGGAAGTCTCCAGAGGACCATCTGCTCTATGTGTGCGAACTAGAGAAACACTAAATTACTCTCAGCAGTAGACATACTGGAAAACATATGTAGAATGACTGTCCAAAAAGAGAAAACAAATCAGAATATTTGAAAAGTGTGGTAATGCACAAAGATGCCATGAACTACTGTTAAAGACGTCAGCACAAGGTGTTTACATCTATTCGGCCTATAAACATTTCTGATTTCTCTGTGTTTCAAAAGACATTTATTTCACATCAAAAATATACTGTAGGTCAAAGATATTCAGCCCAGTTTGTTGTCTCCCTCACTCTATGTACACCTTTATGTACATATGTGTGACAACAGAGGACAGATTCATAATCACGGTGAATCTCTTGACTAGAAGGTCGGCAAATAACTTGAAATGTATTAACTATTGTATTTATTTTGTATTTTTTGTGAGTTTGGTTTTGAGTTGATGGTAGACTGCATGTTCAACAAGTTTTACCGTTATGTTTGTACAGTCCTGTCCTGTCCAGATTTTAAAATGCCCTCTGGTCATTTTTTCAACACCTTAAAAACAGCCAAATGCCTGGGAAAGCTCCTTAAAAGAGTCTGCCAAACAGCAAAAGTTCATCGCTTGTTTTTATGGTTTTCTCTGTACAGCCTCTTGATTTTCTTGCTGATTGTAAAAGCTGCCTTGTTCTTTATCATTGAGTAAGGGGCACTTAAAATCCAGGTCTGTGTAAAAATGTACATATAGTGTATAAGCTTACAACTTGCTGTTTAAATTATGCATACTTGTTATATTTCCTAATTTAAGAGGACTATGACTATCCACTGGTGCAGAGCCTTTGAAGAAGATTAAAAGGACATTGTTTTGCACAATAGTTTTATAAATGTTATTTGATAAAAAAAAAAATACAAATATGTTAATGCCTTGTGCTTCTATGATTAAATTGAATTAACTGCTGCATTAAAACATTTGTTTTCTTTCATATTTACCAATCAGAGAAAAAATTGTAGATAAAGGTGCATTTTGAAACTCAACACGCCCTATTGTCCAAAATGTAGTTTCCAAGCTGTTATCTAATTTTTCACCTGGCTTACTGGAAAATCATGCATCTCAGAAAAAAAAAAACAAAAAAACACACACACCCCTCCCAATTGTTGTCACACATTGTAATGACTAAGCATTTACAAATCATCTGACAGATTGCTCACCAGCCTACATCTGCAGAAACCCTGAACAGGGTTTAAAAACCCTCAGCATTTATCTCTGCAGTTGTCTTCTCAACCGCAATTTGTCTAGATATTCCTGGTGATTTCTGTGTCGTCGCGTTGTTGCGGGGCGGACTCGAGAGGTGCGAGTGGTGCCACTGCCTGCAAGGCGTCTGGCAGGTGGTGTGTGCTGCATGTAAACCACCAGATGTTTCTGAAACGAGCCACTGGAGGAGGAGGAGGAGGAGGCAGGCAGGCTGCAACAGCAGGCAGAGTGGGCTGATTACCACGGGGGCTTGGATGCCATCAGGAGCCCTGGGCACAGACAGCAGATCTGGCACACACCTGGACTCCAAGACTGTCCCTTGGAAAAAATAAAGCGGATCCTATATACGCGCGCTGAGACAAGCTGACAGTGGTGCAGAATGCGCAGACAGGTGCTATTCCCTCAAAGCAGGCTTTTGGATCTAACAATATTACTGGCAGGTGTTGATGCCATCAGAGTAGTCACAATTCAGGCTCAGTGCCATGTAATGAGAAAGTTTTTTTTTTTAATGCTTTCTGTATGCATGATAAAAGCCTGCGCGCGCACAAACATACACACACACATATATATATACACACACACACACACACACACACACACACACAATTACTCCACACATTTCCTTCCATCTACCTTTGTCTTATTTGAAGATGCCTGGGGACATCATGTTCTTTGTGTTTGATGTTCCCAGGCTTTGCTTGTCATGACGGACTGACTGAGTGACTTGGGGCCGGGGAAGTTATCTGGTTACTATGGTGACGGCCATTTGCCCAGCCTCTAACCCTGCTCGCTCACTCAACAGAGGACAGCTCGAGTGCAGCACACCCATTTACTCTCTTAAATCTCATCATCTCGCTTCAGTTCCTCCCACCCGGGAACAGATTAATTAACACACACACACTGTGTCCTGACCCCGTCTTCTCACACAAACTCATTACCGCCTCAGACTTGCTCCCGGCCCTCCAACGTTTAGGATACATTGGTCTAACGTTGTGGGAGAACCCAGTGATGACTCACATCTGACAAGCAGAATAAAGCCCTTAACAAAGGATGATAATTGAAAGATGGGATTCAGACCGGTAGCCATTGATAATGCAAATGAAAAAGGCTGAGCTGCCTTATTGAATATCTTGTGAGTTTTCCGAGCTTACCAAGTCTATGCAGCTATGAAATTATCTTTCAGACATGATCAATTTTTTTCTTTCAACACTGTAAGTGTTGATGAATGCTTTAGGCTCAGTGATGGACTCGGGGGTGAGGATGGTTGGGGGCGTTAATGAGATAGTTGACACTTTGGGGGTTAATGAGGGGCTGGAGGGAGAGGGCTAAATGATTGGACTTCTGCTCGAATGAGCATTATAGTGGCTGCTAGAGCAGAGCAATGTAGAAAGTGTGGATCTGCTATAGCCAATTATTTAGCATGAAAAACACAAAACTCCTCTCAATTGTATTTTTCTGCGATAATAAAGAGGAGATTAGATGTGTTATCCATTGTTCTTTTGTCTTGACTATCCTTGAGGGCTGGGTAGTTATAGACGCCGATGTGCCTCAATGCTCCTAAAACAAAGTCAGCAGTGAAGGGGGAAGAAAGGAGGCGGACAGGACAGGGATAGGATAGGAGCAGAATGAGTCCCCCCACTCCTCCACTCCACAGATCTCCCATCAGCTCTTGTCATCCCTCTAATGAATATCAGTTAAATTGCTCTGTGGATCTGAGGAGTTTGGATGTCAATGTGATTTGTGCGAGTGTGGCGGATGGAGGGGCCCAGACTAATGAAAGGCGAGCAGAGCCTGACAGAGTGATGAGCATCAAGCCCATCAGACCAATCACACAAGAGTGGCTGACAGCACCGACAGACCGACAGCTGAGGAGGAGAGGCTATGTATTTAGGAAAACAAAATGGCTGCCAAAATAGTGGCGGATGTCTTTAGAGCACATTGATATATATTGCTCCTGTCTTCGTGTGCTTGTACAGTTGTGTAAACTGATACAGGCTGCTGTGTCACAAGTATGCAGCCCTGAAAAGCCATAAATTGTGATTTCAGTAAGATTTATAGAAGCCGACTCTCTCTTGTGTTTTTAATGCTTTGCGTTAATCAGAGGAAGTCTTAAAAATATCAACAGGTTAAGTGGATAAAATGGTTTAATCACTATTAAAAAGGAGCAACAAATCAAATGTTCCTCTAAGTCTCTTTGGCCTGACATAAATTGATTTTTTTTTTAAAAAACAAGTAAGTAAGCTTTGAGGCTCCTGAAATCCTTGCGTGCCAAGACGGAAGACGATGTAAGTGTTGTCCATTCATGCAGCCTCCATACCAAAGGTGACATGATGTCCTCTGACAGCAGTGCAGGAGTCATGGGTAGAGGTGAAGCTAGCTTCACCTTGGACCTCTGACCCCAAGTCTCTAATGTATGGGAGAACTCACGCACCTTTATGACAAGCAATGTAAAGGTCACCGTCCTGCCTCCGTTTGTGCCAGAGAGGAAACATCGCATTTCATGTCTACAGCATCAACTGTAATGTATGTAGATGGCACAAACAAATGAAGCAAACAATAACACGCTTAAGGTTCGTGCGGGAGAAAGTGGGGAACGAGGTGGAGACAGAGACACCGAGAGAAAGAGACAGAGAGGTGAGTTTAAGGTGGTCTGATTTCCAAATGTGCCTTCACTAGTGGATGCGGGTTTTCATGCTGCTGCGTTGCAGTGCGCTGCTGCCTGAGATAGCTGTCAGAGGTATTTTGGTGTGATATCTGACAGATTTGCTAAAGATACTCGTCTCAGGGCACTACTCTATATATCGTTAGTTTAATGCACAATGACATGACCAATTATAGCGAGCTCCATGCTCAAATAGCATGTCAAAACCTGTGTATCAATCCATTAGATCCTGTCTCCCATCACATTAAGTGGTACCTTTAGCTATCTGTTCGGCACGTAAAGAAAAATGCTGACAGAATGGAAAATCTGCCTGTGCTGTTCACAGAGCTGATGTCTTTTGGAGAAGGAGGCTGTCTCTCTCTCTCTCTCTCTCTCTCTCTCTCTTTTCGCTCCTTCTTTGTCTTTCTGTCTCTCTCTTTGCTGCTCTCTCTCTCTCACTCGCTCAGCCACGAAGCGCAAAATGCATAAACAATACATCTAGATAATGGCCTGCATTGTTTACTTAGCTCTGAAAATGTATTTGTGCAAAACTCTAAAATGCATTTAGGAGGAATCATTCACTCTGTGTAAAGCCTTGTTGACATCGGGGTGCTCTCAAAAGCGGGGAAGTGTCATAACAACATCATATATCACTGTATCAATTGGAATAAAAGGATGTGATGTATATTACTTGGAAAAAACCAGTGAATTTGACCAGTAGCTGATCTCCCAGTCTCCCTGCACCGACCTGCTTTGTCGGCCATGACAGTGGGTGGGAGGAGGTATGTGATTTAGTGCAGTTGGTCCTAACAACCTCTGTGTCCTTGTGACGAGGACACACAGCCTCAGGGCGCTGGCATGGAGGATGTGCCTTGGACCGCCTGGCACCTCGCCTGGCACCACGCGTGGCAACACGTCCACACTCTGCCGCCCTTCTGATGGATTGGCCTGTCTCTGGTGCCACCTTCATGAAATCACTTTTTGATTTGTTGTCATGTTTTTCTCCTCTTTTTTTTCCCTGCTACTTGGGTTTTTCACGGATAAGAACACCCTCTGGTCAGGTATTACAAGAGTGATTAAATTAACCTTCAATAAATCAGCATAATAGAGCATTACCTGTGAGTTTGTGTGCGTGCCTGGCCGACAGTATGAAGGTGTGCGATCAGGAGGTCAGCATCAAATGTCCATCCATGACTACGACATGAAACACAGTTGCCCCGTGGCTGAAGCTGCTCTTTTCAATGTGCCATTTCACAGGAAACACATCAATAAGGCGCGATTACAAGGCTGACAAAATTAATCTCAACTGTCATTTCACAGAGCTCGGGTTTGAGAGTGCTCTGATCAAGTTACATTAGTGTGAAGCTACTGAATGATTTGGAGTGGAATCAAAATCTATTTGACTTCCCTTCTGTTTGGCTAAGGCTTATTATCATCGAGAACCATTTCCTATCAGATACAAATGACATTTGAGTGTGTTTTAATCTAGGTTTCTGAATTTATTTAATACATATAATGCTATAACTACAGAGCTTTGTTATATCAGCTACTAGTGTAGGAACTGACATCTGAGGCAGAGAACTAGTAGTATGACTTTTAGTGTGAGTGCACACAGGGCTGCAATGCAAAAAGTCCATAGTCCTTTAAGTGGAGGTGGAAGAAATATTATAATATATTATAATATATTAATAATACCTGAGTAAAAGTCGAACTACCACACTATACAAACACAACATTACATGTAATATACCTGGATTTAAAATGTTACTTAAAGTTAGAATCTGTGAGATTTTCTTAACACCAAAGCCTGTTCGTGATTCAATTTATGTTCAGCATTTTTAAGCAATATCATTCAATGCATTAACATTCTGTAAATTCTTCTCTATGTAGTTGTTTCCATTGTTAGTGGGAGAGCATTTAAATTTCCTTCACACACAGGGATTCACAGGAAACTTTACGTAAGTAACCCAGTGTTACTGTTGTACTGTGTTCCCGGTCGTTTTAAATTGCAGGATTACTACTTTAAGTATATAAGTATTATCACTGAAGTATTATTGCTCATGCATTTTCATGTAAGCAGCATTTTAATGTTACACAGGAAGATCCCATTTCTAACTATTCTATGTGCTGTTTATTTGATTAATCTGTAACCCTGAATCACATTTTACAAAGTAATCTCATGGTTTACATGTAAAATCTCAGTTTGAAAAGTAACTAGTAACTATAGCTGTGAGACAAATGTAGTGGAGTAAAAAGTACCATTTTCCCCAGAGTATTGTACTGAAGGACTGTCATATATTCAATTGTAAAATTTCAGGGTTTTTTTTTTATCACAGTTAACAATGCAGGATTCTTCTTCTGATAAATGTCATTGTCTTGAATTATAAATTAAGTCAATTACTGACTTTACTGAGAAAGTGATGACTAAAACAAAATTGTTCTCAAAACAAGCAGATTTGGCAGACTTTGTTTCACGCTAAAGGAATATTTTGACGACTGAGCACTTAGCGGTGTGATTTGTTAAGACGGATAGCTTCTTTAACAGAAAGTCACAAACACAATTTTCAACACAGAGCTTACTGTTTCCCGTCATGAAACTCATTCCTGACAGAGAAACAAGCTAAACCTCAGACAACTCATTCTTTCCATCTGGGCCTGTCTTCAGTGTCCTTCACGAGCAAATCTTGACAGCTCTGTCCATAGAAGGAAGGCAAACTCAGGACATCTGCTTCTCTGCTTCACAGAGACATGGCAGGGATTTTGACACAGGGTGTCAGGGTAATCTGACAAGACAAGCCTCATGTTTTATCGGACCGTTCAAAAAATGTGCCGCCGTCGCTCTGGCTTGTGTCTTCCGTACATCATTCTGTCTTCTCCTTGACTGTTATGCATTGCGTAGGTGGCACTGAAATGGAATGTCCTGTAAAACAGACCAAAGAGGGGAGAGAAGGAAAGAGAGAGAGAGAGAGGGAGAGACAGAGACAGAGAGGGAAGAGAGAGAGAGAAAAAGAGGAGTCAGACCCGTGACCTCTTCGGCCGTGCGATGTGTCTGGAGCTGGCAGGGGACGCAATTGAGAGTGACACTCCTGGTTGGAGCTGCCAAACTGCCACTTCCTGTCCTCTTTATTCACACATAACAGGAGTTTAAGCCGGACATCTGAAGAGCGGAGAACAGACATGTGTCTCCTTGTACAGCCATCGCTTCTGACTGTCATTATTGTGGTTCACGACCACGACTGTCAAAATCACAGTCCAACACCCATCTGCCAAACAAGGACAGAAAAAATGGGGGAAATGAGAGGAAATCAGTGTGATGGGTCAAGATATGAGAGTGTGTCTTTCTTTTTCTCGTAATTGACTGAAATATGAAACTTTCTTCATCATCATTGTTCCCTTTGTTCAACACTTTATGTCTCCCTCTGGTGTATCATTGGATTTGGGAGTCCTCAGTGGCTCAGTGCGATCAAATTGCTGTAGAATTGGAGAAATTTGACTCATAATTTTGATGTTTTGTGTTGAATAACCCTTTAACTTTGTTAGGATCAAGTTTGTCACTCCTCCTCCTCTGCTCTCTCCTTTAATGGCTTTGTTTTTCTCCTTCCCAGCATCCCTAATAATGCTTGCGTCTGAGATGGGTCACTTTCACCAATACAAATAAGATTCAAAGTCATGTGTCCAGCTCCAGGTTTTCATTGAATTCTGTCCCCTCAGGTCAAGTTTGTTTTATTTCTCTGATATTCCTGTCCTTCCTGCCTTTGTCTTACAACTATATTCATCTCTGTATCTGCTCTTTTCTCTTTTTTCTTTCTCTCTCTTTCCGCATAGACACACTCTCTCTCTCACTCGCACACGCGCACACATTATCCTTGGGCTATTACCAGGATAAGTCAATTTGATCCATCCAAGGCAGTGGATGTCATTTTATTCATATATTTTCAAGCCTAGTGACTTTATTAAAGGCTACTGCTTCAATCTATCCTGAATGGATGAATGCACCCACTGATGAAACACAGGAAAAAATGAGGCCCACACAGCCTGAAATGACCACAGCCAATCAGCCTGTCATTTTCAAACATGTTCACAAATTCTGTATTTTATATGAAATCGAAAACAGCTTGGTGGCTCTGAAGCTTTTGGCACAATGTTTTCTATTCATCTGTGAGTGAAGAGACAGAGAGCTGCCTGCCCGCCTTCCAATGACAAGAGAATGGCTGTTGAGACTTCCAGCTTGGGGGAAAAAATGAGATGTTACAGTCAGTGGAGGCACGGAGCAGAGAAAGTTGGAGACGAGACAAAAATGTGTCTATTCATGCCAACTGGTGTCCTGACCCTCCTCCAGGCTGCCATTGCCTTCTGTCAGTAGAAGGAATTAAAGGGCCATTCACCAGACATGAAGACTTCCACTTCTTTTCCGACCAGGCCTCATCCATTCTCTCCCACCCTGCTCTCACTGCTTTTCAGGTCTCTCTGATACCTAATAGGTGCTGAAAGAGTCAACTTCCCACAGAGGTTCATTCAGGAAAAAAAAGCAGGCCCTGTCTCTTTAAGGTGAATATGGAAATGCCAGAGTGCACATAGCCAATTAGTCTTCCAGAGCAGAGGGGAAGGTCATATAGAGTTCAGAGTGAGAGCGATGACTGATAGCTGTAGAGGGACTCTGGTGTCTGCTGCTGCACCTCAAAGACCAGGCTTCATTGGATGTGAACAGGTCAGACTAAGCTGGGACCGGACCAAGGACAGCCAGGGCTAAACTTAAGTCACAGTGCACTGAGTTCTGCTGTTGACCGGATCAACAACTCGCAGAAACTCCTGTTCTTTCTCTGGTGGGATATGTCAACCTGAAAAGCTCAGATGATATTATAGCTGTCAGCTAGCTTGTCAGATGTAAAAAAGTTGACCAAACCTGAACTTGAACTTACATAAGTTTGCTGAACACCAACACCCGATTAGCCTTCTCCTCCTGTCATTTCCAGCTGAGAGATGACGATTTTCTGTATTAAACTTCCATCTTAAGAAGTGGCTCATGAGAAATCGATCACTGCAATACTAAAATTCTACTTAGTAGGAGATTCCAGAATTTGTTAACTTAGGTCTTATTCTCATATTTTGTCCATAGTACTTTATTCACAACCCTGTGACAGAGATATGGGAAACATATTTGCTAAAGAGACACTTCACTTGTGGCAAGCCCCCTGCTGTTTTCCAAGAAAAAGCTTGGATTCACAGAATCTTTCATCCAATTGAAAGTAAAGACATAAAATAGGCCCCTAGATCCATAGAAAAACCCTGCACCTGTTGTAGTGTAGATATATAGCATAGCAAATCCACTTTATGCCAAGGAAGTGACCGTTTATAACACAGTTACATTTGGCAGAGGGGGCTCTGCTCTTTGATGGAGCTCTCAAAGAATTCGAGCAGCAACGAGGGTTCTGCTGGGACAACTGCACCCCTCGTCTCATCATAGTACACCATCATAGCTGTGAACATACATCATCATTAGATGTTGGTGGAAGAGTTGCAGCAGCAGCAGCAGCAGCAGCAGCAGCAAACAGTGTTCCATGAGGAAATCAGCAGAGTAATAGTAGTCAAACAGATGCATAATACTGTGCATAAATAAAGAAGCTGGCACCAATCAGCTGACGTAATATTTAATAATTTAAGTATTGCATCAGCTCTAATAGTGAACTAACTCAAGGCTCCATTTTATGGTCAATTCCCTCACTATAACTTTCTTGCTGTATTCATGTGCACAACGGTTTGTTTATGTTAATGTGAGGCCGTGTGTGTGTGTGTGTGTGTGTGTACTAGAAGATGGTTTGTGTCTCTCTAGACAAGGCAGGTTTGACCTACTGCAATTATTTGCTAAAAAGAGACTCCAGTTGTAGCTAATGGTTGTGCAAATTAACCAACTAATGAATATGGTGTAAAATGTTGAAAGTGGATGACTACCTTCCCCAACTGAGATCATACACACACACAGACACACACACACACACACACACACACACACACACACAACCTTTAAATATACAACTGTTCCCAGAGTCTGAAAGCCCAGTGCAGGAACTATGCTGTGCAGTTTGCCACAACAGCTGCACGGATTTCCAGATTTAAAC
>NW_019174474.1:8547847-8619806 GCF_002260705.1 Seriola dumerili
TAAACTGCTGCTCTCCGCCTGCAGAGAGCTGGCTGTGTGGTTTGGCTCAGTGCTGTTGACTCACAAGCTCCTTCAAGCTCGGCTGACCTTTTCATGACCCCCCCGACCACACACACACACACACACACACACACACACACACACACACACACACACACACACACACACACACACACACACACACAACCTTTAAATATACAACTGTTCCCAGAGTCTGAAAGCCCAGTGCAGGAACTATGCTGTGCAGTTTGCCACAACAGCTGCACGGATTTCCAGATTTAAACTTCTGCCGGACTCAAAGAAAACATGTTGGGATGCTTTCTATCAAGATGAAGTTTTTCAGAGAGTCCAAAGTGGCTTGAGTGCTCTGAATGAGTCTGTATTTCACAAATCTTTAAAATGGAGGCAGTGAGATGATAAAACATTGGGGGAAAGTCTCTAAATTTTGCTTTAAAAAAGACAGACATAAATACTTTAAAATGATGTGTAGAGGTCAAGTAGTTGATTGGTACTACACTGAGACAACTACAAGGAGAGTAAATTGAGAAGTTTAGCACCACCCACAGACGGTACTGAAAGTGAACACACAGAAGTCGAGGAACATCACAAAGAGACATTGCATCTGCAAGGTGACCGAAATCAAGCTTTGATGACATCCTGTGGTCGTCTCAATGCCTCTCCTGTTTGACTTAACCACGCAGAGCTATAAACCAGAGGCTCCCAAAGCTGTAGAGGAGAGAGATATGTGCTAGCGCATGTGTGTGTGTGACAGTTACAGAATCTAAATTCATCTCCTCTTGCCTCGGAAAGCTTCCCGCAGCCCTCCACTGCCTCTTCCACCCTCCTCGACTATCAGAGCAGTATCGTTTTGCAAACCTCTGCGGTGATGTTGTCAGGCTTCTCTCTGTGAAGTGGCCCCAGCCATAAAACAACAGTGACGTGAGTGATTGATCCAGCAATGAGGATGGCAATACTCCTCTGCATCAATATGAAGGCAGCCTGCGGGACTGGAGCCCTTTCAGACAGCTCTCTGTTTCTCCTCAGAGGAAAAATCCATACACAATTGATGGCAGTTCAAAGAGAGGCTTTATTGTGGGATATCAAATAAAACATCAGAGAACACAGAGAATGGGAGAGAGAGATAGAATGAAAGAGTGCACGTGAGTGAGTGAGGGAGAGAGGGAGAGAGTAAGGGTGTGAAAGAGGGGGAGACAGAAAGAGCGATCTGCATTTCCGCTTTATCTCCTTTTTGCACCTGAATGGTAATGAACTGGCTTAGATGAAATGGAGAGACTTCATCGTTTGCAGAGGACTTGCAAACAGCATGTGGATGTCAACAATATCTATGGCACAATTACACTATATGATACTACACAAAAAAACGGTATGCAGATACAGAGACCAGGTGATTGTATGCGAATGAAGACAACCCAGATAGGTCGGTAAAGGTGTTAAGTATTTATAGGGTTATTTCAGGGTATAAGAGAGAAGTGCAAGTAAGAGGGAGAGATATCAGTCGTTTCCTGTCTGTTCTCTGCAGCCTGGCCTTCGGCAAACCCCGTTATGATTTCATCAGCGCTGCTTCTAATCCACTTACTTAATGAAATACATAATTAACACAGCTTAATTGTGGTAGGGACAGTTTTGACTGAAATCATTTCCTGTGGACTCTGTTGCTGTAATTGAATGTGTTCTTCACACCCGATCAAGACCTTTGGGTTGAAGCAGAGGTTTGCTGGTTTTTCCCTTCAGTTGTTTTCTTATTTGGTTAAATACAAGGTTTCATTTTCATTGTTTGTGTCTTGTTGTTCATCCATTTGTTGCAGGGACTCTCAGCAATCAGACTTAAGTGATCTGATTATGATTGATATTTGGGTTATATGACCTAAAATTATACAAATTAATGAAGAGTGCATGCTTTGTCTGCAGTTTTGTCAGAAACAACTGATCATATTTTGACTGCATTAAAAAAATATATGTAATTCAGTGCTGCAGATAAAATGTATTTTAATCATTCATAATAGTTCTGATAAGTTGGCATAATTACAAGTCAAAACAAGGTAATACATTCAGTCATAACTGGCTGGTTTCATTCATTGGACATACAGTGTTTAATGTTGCTTTGATTTCTAATTCTCTTCATTTCATTCTCTCGCTCTCTCCTTCCCCCGCTCTGTCTTGCTCTTTGGTCGTGATTGATCGATGTGTCAGGTATGATGGGGCATCATGGCGTTAGTGCGAGTTTGCATCTCAGGCATGTGACTGCAGCAGATGGCACAGCTGAGTATTAGAGTGGGTTCACCTGCTGTTTGCTCTCCTGCTTCCTGCTTTACGGCTATCAAATACCACCAAGGGAGAGCAAAGGAGCGAGAGGGAAGGAGCGAGGGAGGGAGGGAGGTGAAGGAAAAGTTGCAAGGCAGGCAGGGAGAGCAGGTTTCAGAGAGAAAGAGCAAGAGAGAGAGAGACAAATGGGAGGGATGGATAAAGGAAAAATACGAACAGAGGAAGATGAGACGAAGACATGATCCGCTAGGATGAGGGAGGTTATGTGTGATTGTGCACACAGGGGTGATGCAAAAAAGAAAAAAAGAGGGTGCAGAATGAGGACTGCAAAAAAGGAATGTGCCATATTCTTTCAATGATCTCTTTCTCTTAATTTCCCTTTGTGATGTTCTCCTTTTCCTCTCTCAAAGTCTCAGTCATAAGGCTCGGATCATAAGCTCATAATGACAGGATGTGGTCGAGGATCCATTTAACACCCGTTCCAGACCAGTGGATGAGTACAGATAGAGGGGCTTAAGAGACACACAAAGTAACTATGACTGATTGCTCAGCCTGGTGACTCCTAGGGACATCCTCTATGTAATTCTCTTAGTGTAGCATAATATCATTTATCCCACAAATAGACATATGACCCTGCAGTACCCGTGTCACTCAGAGTTCAAGACTCGGGGAGTGCACTGGAAGGACAGGACACACAACCATAATTACACACAATCTGGTTAGTGCACACGCATAAACATACATTATATTTTACACACACATGCCTGTGCTCTGCGCTGATGGTGCTGCATGAGCACCAAGTGCACATACACACAGATAAGAAACGTCATTCGCACATAAACACACATGCTCATTACATATGCATAACCAGCATACAGCGTCGAGGGCATTGCTGACTAATAGAGGCACTCTGTGCGGCCTGCAAACATAAGCGTGTTATCAGTGATGAATTCCACCACACCTACCCACCTTGACAGCAGTCCAACCGACAGCCTCCTCGGCTGCTATCTGCCCTCTACAGCCCTGCTCCTGGGCTGTTTGGGAATGAGTGGCAGGTGTGTGTAAATGCTAGAGCCGATATGTCACAGGCACCAATCTGCAGTCCCCGGGGATTCTACTGGGAGTTCAGCCTGAGTATCACACCGCGGAGAAAACAATTTCTTCTGCCAATACTCCCGCGCATATGAGAAATGTTTTAATATTTGCTGCTGCTTTATGGCCGCGGCTGTGACAGTGATGGAGAAAATGTCAGCTTTTTCCACCCTTAAATGCCACTCTTT
The DNA here is from genome assembly GCF_002260705.1 of Seriola dumerili. NCBI lineage: Eukaryota > Metazoa > Chordata > Actinopteri > Carangiformes > Carangidae > Seriola > Seriola dumerili. The sequence continues at coordinate 8,551,411 of NW_019174474.1, forward strand.
GTCTCAGTCTGTTTCTTTTCATTGATCTCTGCCTCTGCCTCAGAATCAATAAGGTCCACCAAACAGTCGCTTGTCTGAGAATGCATTGCCGTCTCCCCCCTCTCAAACCTTTCAGTGATACAGGATTTCGCACTTTACTTTCTTTGCCTAATTAGTTATCCAATAAGGGCCCAGCTTGTGTAAGGCAACATGTACAAAGGGAGGAATGGCATTGTAATTCCACAGCTGATTTAGTTGTCAGTCACTGGAAAGAATGTGTGCCCCCCCTATCACCACCAGAAAATAGGCTAATGCAGACATTGTGCTGGGGAAATTTGTATGCTCACTTTACTTTCTTTGGCTCTGAGTCGTAGTTTTGTGTGTTTTGTCTAACTGCAGAAACATTTAGTTCAATAATAGGAGCCCAAAAAAAAAGGACAACAATACCTCCCTTCTTCCCTCCAGCTCGGCAGAGGCTTGTCGATAGTAAGTGACCCAAACTTGCACTCTCACGGGGTGAAGGGTAATTCAGTCAGTGTTGTCACTCAGCTGCAGTCCCTCTTCAGCTCTCCCCTCTGGTGCTGCCGCAAAGAGGGAAGAACAAAAGAGATAGAGCAGTAACAGTTTAAGGCTCGACCAGGATGGTGGATGTTCTTCATCGACCGTGGCCCTTGGGAGCAGACTGTAACTGGAGCTTGTGTCAATCCCGATCAGATATCTGTGATGTCAGTTAAATAGACACAGGAAGTGATTTAAACAGACTGTTTTTTTTTTTTTTTTTAAAGTCACATAGATATTTCATCAGATGACTGAAAGATTAAGATTAAATTGTGAGCAACAATAGGTCCATTTAGCTGAATCGTTGATTCTGGGGTCATTCAGGGGACGTCAGGGAGAGTGATGATATAATATAACGCATCACTTCCCTTACATGTCGACAGGGCAGACAATTAAAGGTTTGTTCTCACAAGAAATGTCTTCCATTCCTGAGGGTTGGAGGAGGAGGAGGAGGTGGAAGAGGAGGGGACATGAAAATGATCCCTCCTGAGACTTACTGGACAATGTATTGTGTTTATAGACACATGTCAATATATGCACACACACACACACACACAATGTTCATATTGTACTGTCGCACACAAAAAAAACACACAGAATTCATAAGCTCATAAAATATAACAATAGATATACAGTTAATCTTGTAATTCGTCTTCCAGGAAGAAAGGAAACAGATGTACAATACCTGGAAGCACCAAACTCTATGAATGCTGCAGGCAGTTACAGGTTAATGTTTAAAGCAAACACACCACTTCAAGGGGTTTACAGCTCACTTTAACAATTCACATGTTTTCCCTATGGTCCACTACAGTTCAATCAATATTTACAACACGAACAGCTGTCTTCCAAATCCTGTTTCTGACCTTTCATGTTATCCTGACAGTAAGTGTACAAGCAAACAAGTTCCTCACCTGCAATGAAGAACAGAGAGCTGCTGAACGATAAATGGCTCGCTGGTTCCAGGGAGTTGTGTTGAGTTTTTACACCCGATGAACTCTGGGTTCACTATTTAAAGGAACAGTTCCACATTTTGGGAAATATACTTTTCTTTCTTGCTGAGAGTTGGATGAGAAAATCGCTAACACTAAATCTACAGCCAGAAGACGGTTAGCTTAGCGCAAAGACTGGTGACAGGGGAAAAGGAGATTTTGATTTCTCTTTTGTGCCTTCAGTGCCTTAAAATGAGCCATCAGGACTTCCTTAATTTTGTGATGTCACAACTCACAACTCAACCGTGCCCCCAGTGCAGCCACATTCGACCTACCCGCCACCCTTTTTGTTTTGTTGTTGTTTTAACTTTATGACCAACACAACACAACTCAACACCAAGTAGTCATTCTGTCACTGAGTGAGCAAGATGCAAGACAGAAAAATGTTGAGAAAACGCTGTACAATCAATGGATATCAGGCCTTCACAAGGATAGTAAGATCAGAGACCGGTGGCTACATCTGTTTGGCTTATTTCAGTGCTGACCGACTATCACCGTTTGCATTTACCAGTGAGTTTTACCAGGCTCATAGACCGAAACAAAACGCCCTATTCTTGCTAGAGCTCCAGAGAGAAGCCTGAGAGAAGAGATGTAAAACTGCATTGAGATGGTTTTTTCGTCCTTAAAACCACAAATAGCCTATGTCTTGTTATGGATATCAACATTTCAAATAAAACACAGGAAAAGTGTAAAATGTGGGTCCCTTAAAATGACAAATGCTTTCCTTTAAAGTGACAAGTTGTTTTGTGTGGAAAATGTGTTGGAATAGGTCTTAGTAGAGTAAATGTGTATTACTGGTTTCTTGACTTTAGGAAAACAGCACATAATCTCCTGTTATATAAAAAAAACACAATATGACATTTTAACACTTGTTTTTGTAAGAATTAAACAATCAAGATGCAATGTTTTAATTAGTGAGCTACAGGTGCTGGTAGCTGTATTTTGTTACCTTTGGACAGCACCACCTGCTTCCAGTCTGCATGCTAAGCTAAGCTAACCATCTGTTGACTTCAACTTCACATTTAACAGACGGATGCGAGAGTGGTATCAATCTTATCTAACTCCTGGCAGAGAGTATATTTCTAATGTCTGCTCCCTCAAGGTTTTACTTATGTACTTTGCTGTGCATTGTGCCTGGATTCATTTTTTGACAGGATGTTTTTTTTTTTTTAAATGGCCACAATAATTATAAATATAAGAGTCTAATGAATATTGCACATTTCCATTAATATAACTTTTTATAGTATTAGTAGCACGTCAATGTTTTACCTCATAGTAAAACTAACTAATGTTAAGGTGCTGAAAACAAATTTAAAACATAAAAAGAAGATTTATCTTCTAGAGCATCACAGAAACATCTGGAGTCTCATCTACATTTCTCGTTGATTCTCAAGAGAGCTACGTGGAGGTAGACAAATACAAATGTGACTTAGCAACAAACAACATCACAGATTACTGGTTTAAAAATCACCAGAGAGTTAAGGCAGAATCTCTCTGGACTCCCTAAAATAGTATTTATTTTGACAGTATAATATTATCAGGTGTCTCTGTTTTTTTGTCTACCCCATAAATCTAGAGTTCAAAACCTGCTGTTCATGTTTTTAATGAAATTGGGATTGTCATGCCTGTGATCATCACATGGACACACACACACACACACACACTGTATACACACAAACACACACTCTGCGTGAGGCAAGTCCTCGAGAAAACATGAGTAAGAGAAACTGATGGTGTGTGTACACGAGGTCTTCAGAGCACTTCAGCTAAGGTGCTACAGCTTGTCAAAGCAGCCCAGTGTCAGGTGACAAGGCATCACGCCGCCTCAGACAGAAATGGCCCAGTAATGTCTGAGCCGATGAACCATGGGCCACAGCTTTGTCCCTCCATCACAGATGAGTCCAAACAGCAGCCTGCTGCTGTCACTGTCTGTTAATGTGTCTCCACATAAACACCTGCCTTAACCGCATCGATGCTTCACTTTCATGTGACCCATTATCATTATTGCTTCGTTTCAGTTCACTTTGTGTTTCTGATTTTAGATGTGTTGCTCGTCAGTGTTAAAAAGATCATCTGAGAGTGTTTGGGCTCTGATTGTGGGAAGTCATGTTTTCAAGGTATCAATATAATTAGTGGATTTAAATGAGAATTCTGGTTTAATCCAATTTTTGTTTTGTTTTGCACAACATGTGATGACCCTTTTCCATTCTCCTGGCATGTTGCCTCACTCTTCTCCTGCAGTTATGGTAGTTGGCTGAAAGGTGGAGCTTAGAGGGTGGCTAGTTAATACCGGCCCATTTGGGTAGGGCCTCCCAAAAGGCATAAAGGTCCGCCCCTCAGGTAGTCTCCCTCTCTCTCGGCTGGGCCTGCTGCAGCCACTACAGCCTGTCCCTCTCTTTGTTTGGTTTGTTGCATCTTACAACACACACTACACCATATTTTCACCCATCCACACACTTCTGACATGACTGATGACTTTCTTACTTACACACACCATTTGGCTGGTTACTTTGTTTATTCATTTGAGTTAAATAAATTGTTTCTTGATCAAAGTGTCTGTTTGTGGCCTCCCTTTTTGTTGCCGGCTTAGAGCCAGTCGGTAACAAATGGGGGCTCGTCCGGGATACTCAATGGTTAGTGCTGGGAAACCGGCAATGTAAAGTTTCTGTAGGGGAATGTTTCACACAGATTTTGGTGCTCTGGTATTGTGAGGGAGCTGACAAGCATCCCCCTCACTAAGGTGAAAAAACAATACACATTGGTTAATACAGGAAGTTCATTTTTGTTGTGCTTTTATTTTGGGAACCCCTACTAACCACTCTCTTTGAGGTCTACTTCCAGGGGGTGTGTTTTCATGGAGTGCACACATGAGAATGCAGCCACCAGACTCAGCAGGTGTCAATTACCTTATCAGGCTGTACCAAGTGAGCAGAAAAGAGAGAGGTGAGTGGGTAGAGGGGTTTTAATTAAGTTTGGCTTTTGTTAGGTATTTATTTAGTTTATGTATTTTATTTAATCTGTGTTAGGCCAAAAGTAAGTGTATGTAAATATCAGTATGGTTAAATTGTAAATAGGTATTCTAAATGTATGGTGCTAGTGTTTAGGGTCCCTTCACTATATTATGTTTGGTAGAGACCAGGGGTAGTTATGCCAGGTGGGAAAGCAGGGTAGTGTGTCAGAGAAGGGGGGTCAGGTCAAGCGTCACCGGTGCTGCTGCTGCTGCTGCTGCTGCTGCTGCTGCTGCTGCTGCTGCTGCTGCTGCTGCTGCTATCCACTGTTACCTGCTACATCAGCCAGACTGCTTTTGTCATCCAGCCATTCTGCTACCGATATGTAAGAGCTGTTGGACTTTTTTTTGTGTCATGTGCCTCTGGTCACCAGTAAACCAAGAGCTCTGAAACCAATCATTCTGTGACTGATTCTTCTCACTCACGCTTGCAGCTCAATCCTGCTGGCCTTCATCCTGGTTGTAAGGGTTCACCACCATCCAAACCTTACAGGTATTTTTAGGGGCTTTGTGGATTAACTGTTTGTATTCCACTGAGAGTGTTGTTCCATAGATCTTGGCCTGCAAATATTACACATTTTCCTGAACTGCCAGTAAGGGTTGAAGGCTTCTGAGTTATTTGGAACCCTTATTCCTGATAGGCATAAGCAATGTGGGGCACTAGCTGTCTCTATTGAATTTTTTTGTTTTAGTTTGTTGTTTTTGTGCAGTAAGCGGTTAGAGCTGTGCTCAGGGGCACTACCAGGACTGTCTAGGTGATTTGACTGACACAGTTCATGTCTATTTTTGGTATCCCAAAAGTTGTCCAGTCTGACCAGGGATCTAACTTTTCTTCCAAATTGTTTGCTGAAGTATTAAAACAGTCAAACATACAGTCCAGCGCCTACCATGTCCAGAGCCAGGGAGCTTTTGAACGGTTCCCCCAAACCTTGAAGTCTCTTCTTCGTGCATATTGCACAGAATTAGACCGCCATTAACCGATGTTAGCTGCCAGGGAGGTGTCCCAAGAGTCTTGGTTTTAGTCCCAATGACCTGATTTTTGGTCACATGGTTCGAGGCCCCTTAGCAACCTTTCACAGTGACTGGCGAGCAAAGGAGGTCCCAGAAAGTTTAATACATTATGTAAATGGTTTCCGACAGCGGTTGTACCAGGAAAACAGAATGGCACGAGAAAACCTAGAGGCAGCCCAAAGTAAAATAAAGTCTCTATGATCGACAGGCAGAACGACATGAATACAGACCTGGTGATCAAATTCTAGCACTTTTGCCTTTGGTTGGTTCCCCTTTCCAGGCCAAGTTCTCTGGTCCTTATACTGTGACCCGAAAAGTGTCAGACCTAAACTATTTGATTTCAACCCCTGACCGGAACAAGTCGGTGCAGTTGTGTCACATTAATTTGTTGAAAGTCTATTTTGCTCGCTCTCCGGTGGCGGGTTCGGGGATGTCGACTTCCTCTGTTGCTGTTGCAGCCCCAGTGGTTCAGTCACCCCCACCTTTTGATCAGGCGGCAGAAGTTGAGGGAGAGTTGTGCATGCCAGACGATGGGATGTTGAGAGGATGTCTCAAAAACTGAGTCTCTTGCCAATCTTGTTGTAATGTTGAAACATTAACCTGATCCAAATCGAACAGAGTTGGTGAATTTGATTAAGAGTTACCCTTGCCTGTTCAGTGACATCCATCTCATACTCATCTTATTGAGCATGATATTGAGGTGGGAGAGGCCCAGCCAGTCAGACAACGTTTTTATCGTATGTCTCCAGACAAGAGTGAACAGTTGGAAGCAGAGGTCAGTTACATGTTAGAGAACAAAGTTGCTGAGCCTTGTGCATCCAGTTGGTCTTCCCTTTGCTTGCTAGTAAAAAGGCAGATGGTACATTTAGACCTTGTACTGATCTTAGGAAGGTGTACCAAGTAACCAAGCCTGACTCTTTTCCACTTGCACGTATGGAGGATTGCGTGGACCAGTTCGGCTCAGTGAAGTTTATCAGTAAGTTTGACTTACTTAAAGGTTACTGGCAGGTTCCTTTGACACCTCGAGGTAGGGCGATTGCAGCGTTCATTACACCCAGTGGTTTGTATTCCTACAGTTATGCCATTTGGTTTACGTAATGCCCCAGCTACCTTCCAGCGCCTAATGAACAAGGTGATGTCTGGATTGGTGGGCTGTGCTGTCTACTTGGATGATGATGTGATTTATAGCGACTCCTTGGAAGATCACCTTCAGCGCATCTGGGCCCTGTTTGACCAGTTACCCTGGGCATTGCTCACTGTTAACCTGGCAAAATGTGAGTTTGCCAAGGCAACCGTCACCTACCTGGGTAAGGTAGTTGGCCAGGGGCAGGTGTGCCCAGTAAGGGCTAAGGTGTTAGCAATTGATCAATTTCCCATGCCAACGACCAAGAAGGAACTTTCTTGTTTCTTGGGAATGGTGGGTTACTACCATGGGTTCTGCAAAAATTTCTCAACAGTCGTTGCTCCGCTTACTTCCCTACTTAGTCCAAAGGTTAAATTTGAATGGTCTCTTCACTGTCAAGAAGCTTTCAACTGTCTTAGCAGCTCCTCAGATGAACCAGCCCTTCTTGCTCTATGTGGATGCTAGTAAGGTGGGAGCTGGGGCTGTACTCATGCAGGCCAATGAAAAGGGTGTCGATTGTCCGGTGAGTTTCTTTTCTAAAAAGTTCAACTCACATGAATTGAACTACTCTATTATCGAAAAGGAAGCACTGGCACTCGTCTGAGCCTTGAAACATTTTGAAGTTTATGTTGGGGGTGGAGTAAATCCGTTGGTGGTGTACACCGATCATAACCCTCTAACTTTCCTCCACTCTCTCCAAAACCCAAATCAGCGTCTTATGCGTTAGTGTCTGTTCCTCCAGCCTTTCCATTTAGACATCCGTCATGTCAAGGGAGATGAGAACACAGTTGCTGATGCCATGTCTTGAGCTATGCCTGTTTAAGTTGACTTGTGTGCTTCCTGCCTGTTCTGATTCACCTCTTAAACTGCTCCCTAGGTACCAGGGTTGCCGAGGGACGTGGCCCTCACGGTCTTGGGAGACGATTACTTGCAGGTTGTATGGATATGAACAAGTTTATACGATATATTTATAGATATATGGATTTCCCCTGGTTAAGGCTAGTATACCGGAGGATTTGGATTAAGGAACTTAAGCTGTTTAGCTTGGTTATTTATTTGAGAAATGTAAGTTGTTTTCTTGCTGTAGTTGTTTTGGTTTTTTTGGGGGATCCTAGTTAGGACCCCCATTTTAAGGGAGGGGATGTGATGACCCTTTTCCATTCTCCTGGCATGTTGCCTCACTCTTCTCCTGCAGTTATGGGAGTTGGCTGGAAGGTGGAGCTTAGAGGGTGGTTAGTTAATACCGGCCCATTTGGGTAGGGCCTCCTACCCAATTGGGCCGGATAAAGGTCCGCCCCTCCGGTAGTCTCTCTCCCTTTCTCTCAGCTGGGCGTGCTGCAGCCACTACAGCCTGTCTCTCTTTGTTTTGTTTGTTGCATCTTACAACACGCACTACACCATATTTTCACCCATCCACACACTTCTGACATGACTGATGACTTTCTTACTTACACACACCATTTGGGTTGGTTACTTTGTTTATTCATTTGAGTTAAATAAATTGTTTCTTGATCAAAGTGTCTGTGTGTGGCCTCCCTCTTTGTTGCCGGCTTAGAGCCAGTCGGTCACTTTCATGCAACCCATTATCATTATTGCTTTGTTTCAGTTCACTTTGTGTTTCTGATTTTAGATGTGTTGCTCATCAGTGTTAAAAAGATCATCTGAGAGTGTTTGGGCTCCGATTGTGAGAAGTCATGTTTTCAAGGTATCGATATAATTAGTGGATTTAAAGGAGAATTCTGGTTTAATCCAATTTTTGTCCACTAACTCATGTTTCTCTCATATTTTATACTGAGTTGGTAGTGAACAGTGTTGTAGTTGTTTTATCCACCCCATGTGTGTTAAAATGATTTGGCCCACTAGTGTATATGTTCCCCTGGTTTGTCCTGTAGTTAGGTCAGCTGGGCGTTTGTTTGTTTGTTGGTCAGTTCAGTTTGCTGTATTTTTAAATTAAATTCAACTTTTTGAATCATTACCCTAACATTTGGGTGCGTTCTCTTTCAGCTTTGCCTCAAATAGTTTAGATAATGTTTAGATGATTAGATAATTGTTTACATTTGTTTGACTGCTAATGTTTCTTTCCCCATCTAATTTCATTGTATGCGTGTTCCAAGATCTCAGCAGTTACTTTACAGCACAATGTATCATTTTGTAAATGATAAACAATGGCCAAAACTATGAAATAAGACTCAAGTGGTAATAAACCAGAATTATACAATGAGGGCAATTAAATGTGGGTGGTCTTCATGTAAATCATAAGTTTTATTGCTTGACCACTCAAACACCCACCATAGCTTGTGTCAGAGTATGACCACATACACTCCTGATCGATGACTTGTGTCATTCTGTCATTCTCATTGGCTTTTACTTGACTGTGAAAAATAACATTTTCCTTTTTGATTTTCGCTGGTATAAAAGCAAACAATAGCTAAGTACAATTGAATCTGATTGAGCAAACAAATCACCTTTTAGAGAAAAGACTGGTTGAATAGCATCTGAATGCTGGTATTGTATAACATGTTTCCCTCTGCCACACATCTTCATAGTATCCTGCCTAATCCTCTTTTCCACAGTCTAGTCTGAAAAAGGCCTTTCACTCTGTGGCCTAAGGGACATGAATAATTGTTGATACAGAGGCTGTTTCATAAACTCCTAACACTGTAATCACTCTCTGACAGATGTAGGCATTCAACATATAAACACACACACACACACACACACACACACTGAGCGAGATTTTAACCCCCTCTTTCTTTTTTCAGTGACTCACTGCTCATATCAGCATAATGACCGCAGACTGATCCAGCCCACAGGGGCTGAGAGTTGGAGCAACACTGAATTCTGAATAAACAATGAATGACGTATGACAAGGGGCTGGATGTGGTCGCAACCTAGTTTGTGTGCGTGTGTGTCACAATGTAAAGAGATACTCAGTACACAGACACTGACCTGATGTTAAAAACAGGCCTGCCTTTGATTATGCGATTGATGTGAGTCAACAAATTCCAGGAAATTGGTTCATTTTCCACATGAAGTTCAGGACAGCCAGTTGAATCCCTTGCACTTCCCAAAAACTTCAAAATTTCTGTTATTGCAGCAGAATGAAATGAAATTAATGACATCTGACCAAATGCAGAACAATAGCTCGCAATCTAACCTTTTGTACCTTGCTAAGTGGCAGCATCCTGGTATAGATTCTGCGACGATGAAGCATGAATAGTAATTGTTTACCTGCAGTTGGTACAATGTCAACAGACTAATCCATCACATGGACCCTGTCCACTTATTTATAGACAAGGGGAATAAATCAGGCGAGTGGATGAAAGTTGAAAAGACAAACACAAGGACACAAATAGGAGCCCCATACATAATCCTTTAAACATTTTTAATCAAGATGTCAGCAACAGGAAAGATGAATGAAGCATTCATCTATCTGTAATTAAACTTGTGCATCATCATAATGTAGATATAATGTGATAAACAGCCTGATGGTGATATACTGATACTTATAGTGCAGTGAATGATTTGAGCTTTATCACTGCTTGAAGTTTGCATTGTAATACTGAAGGTAAATGATATGAGCTATATTGTCATTATGGGTTTTACATTGTAAAATTTGGTGCCGGATGATATGAACTACTGTATATCTTCACTTGGATATCATTCAGTGTTGTGGAGTGAATGATTTTAATTATCATTACAAAATTAACTTTCTGATGAAGCCCAAGGAAAGAGCTTCTATAAATAGGACAGACAGTTAGAACTTTGGAATGACATTAATGAGATAAAATTTGAAATTCTACACTATCTGGTCAATGTAAGTTATTTCTTTTAAAATGCAGATAATCATTTAGCTGTATCATCTGACCAGTGGCGCTCAACGCTTCACTGGACAGTGTTATAAAACCTTCCCAGGATACAGCAGAAATCTTTTGGAAAATCTGTTTGCGATGTGTTTATCTTGTGATCTCTCGGACGCCTTCAGCAGTGTTGCGTTCATTGCACACGAAACCACAATCCATCATTGACTAGGAAAATTCCCCCTCATTTGTTTGTACGCGAGAGATAAGGGAACACTGTGTGTACTTACAAGGAAAATGAGCATGCATCAATATTTCCCACATGAGCTTGATTTAAAAAAAAATTCACTGAAATGCTCTGTGTCACTCTTTTTTGATTCTCCCACACACTTTGGGATGTTGTTGTCAGGAGGTGTTCTCTCCAATGTCTTTTTCATCAAATTCAGGGAACAGGAGATGGCACAACACCTTCAGACAGTCAGGCATACAGTATGACGGCTGGAGGAGAAATGCAAAGAGACAGGGAAACAAAAACAAAAACAAACCCACTGTTAATCTCTGCCAAGTGTGCTTCCTTCACTGTGAGACGTTGCAGATTTAAGCTGATGGGCCCGATTCTATCTGCTCCAAAAAACTCCTGGTACAGTACTAACTTTCAATGTCATTGGATTTGTCTGTGTGTTAGGAGAGGGGCGTGGGTAGGGGTGGGGGTATGGGTGGGGACTGAGATTACAGTGAATGTCACCCTACCTCCTCTCTCAATCATCCACTTTCAATCCATCGCCGTCCCACGGTTTTGCGAGACAGCTTGGCGATGATGCCAGTAAAATGGGATCAATAGCATAGGGAAAAACGGACCAGACAATCTCTTACCCCCTTGAACTTCTGTACCCGTGATTGATTTGTCCCCTGCCACAGCAGAGGAGACATTAGAGACAAGAAACATGTGTGTGGCCGCACATATGTTTGTGCGTGTGTGTGCGTGTGTGTGTGCACCTGCCCGCGTGTGTTGAAAGCATGTTTTTGTAAAAGTGTGGTGTCTGCGCATGTGTGTGTTTGTGTGTGTCTGTGTGTGCTTGCGGTCTGTGATTGATGATCTGAAGCACACACACATCATCAGCAAGGCATTTGCGAGGTGTGTGAGTCAGGAGCTGTCATCCCCCTCAGTCTCCCCAAGCAGAGGCCTCGGCTGCTGATTTATAGTAAATCATTAAAATCTGCTTATTATTGCAGCAGCTCATCACCCCCCCACCCCCCCACCCCCCCACCACACCCCTCCCACAGTCCCCATAACCTGCCCCTCCCCCAAAAAACTTGCCACACCACTGCAGAGACACACACACACACACACACAGTGAATATCGTCTGACCGGCCCAGCGACACTAACTCACACACACAAAGTGATGGTCAGCAGGTTCTAGCACATTAAATCCATTTCTGACGCATGTTCGAAAATAAATACCCCAGATGTCTTGTTTCATAAACATTGGCTGAAGAAGCCAATGAAAGAATCTGGCTCTGTTCCTGAACAACAGCTGGAGCAGAGTGGACCCATCTATCCAAACACACACACACACAAAAAAAAAAAAAATAGGGAGGGGGTTGAAGAAACTTTCTTATGGGCACTCATGCTCACATGTGCATAAACACACACACACACACACACACACACACACACAGCTGCACACCTCTACTGTCTTCTGTCTATGAAACTGAAAATGTGATGTGACTTGAACAATGACAGGTGTGTTTGTCAAGGATGTGGCTGTCACTTCAAATCAATGGACGGGAGCATCTTCCCAGGGAGACTTTCCACTTCTGAGGCTTTGACTGGTTACACTGCGCTTCAGTGCAGGTTGGAGAACAGTAAGTTGTCAAAGTGGCATTCAGGGAGCCTTGTTTAGGTGTCATCTGATCAAGAAAAAAAAAAAAAAAAAAAGACATTCATTTTTTTGCTTTTATTTCATGAGGAAACTGCGTACGGCGGCCATTATATACATATGTAGTGAAAAAGAAAGTCATTATCTGGGTGTCTATCTATCTGAAGATCGTTAGCATGAACAAATCCAAGAATCGCTGCTTCTGAGACGTACTATTCAAGCAAGTTGTGTAGGTCACAGAATAAAATGATGATAATCATTTCCACTGAATAACTCAAGTGAGAATCACAGCTTGTCTATTGTCGCTTTGCGGTGCGTGGTTTGTCAAATGCTTTTCAATTACAGCCTCTAACTTGAGGCACTATCACATCCCCATGAAGTGATTTTAATGGAGTTTGGTGCAATTGTTTGTTATGCGAGACAGGTCTTTTCAGCATAAAACGAGGAGGGAGAGCGAGAAAGAGAGAAGGCTTGAAACTCAAATGAACTTTGGGTGATAACACGACACGAGCGGCTGAGCAGGGGAGTAGCTGTGGGCTTAAATCTAGTCACTTCCTGTCACTGGTATTTAACTGAACATGTGTATTGTACGCTGTGAGGGAGGGTTACTCTCCTACATGCGCGCCTTAAACTCAAAACATGGGTGCTGGCATCTGATTTGGCAGATACAGCATTCTGGGGCCTGATTGCTGTCTCCGACAACCCCCAGTCAGTCGATCCTGTCCCACTTTTCTCTCCAAGTTCTCCCTCCCCTTCTCCTGCCATTTCTCCCTCCTCTGACATCTCCTCTCCATTTTGTCTCCAAAGCTCCTGGATCCTTGGAGCACAGGTGCAGGACTGCAGGGCTACAGCCCACAGGCCCAGGATGCTGAAACAGGAGAGGCAAGCCGGCACACATGCAGAATTACAACGCCTCCATTTCTCACTCTGACATAATCCCCATGTTTTATTTGTCCCCTTGTAATTCTTTTTATATCTTGGGCTTATGTTCTTTGGCATCCGTTCAATCCCAGCCTCGGGACACAGGGCTCTACCAGGCCCATATGTGTGCCTTGCTCCAGTTAACGCATATTAGTTCCTTTGTAACTGTGACTAAACTGGCACGTCTCAGCTGGGAGATGTGCCGGCTTTGACTGACAGCCCATGTCTGGATCCTGTACTTTGAGTCTCGCGCAGACTTGTCAAACACGGGCTCTGTCAAAGCATCCCTCACTCTGCTGTCAAGCACAGGAACCAGGGAGAGCTGCAGAGGGTTCGCAGCGCTGACCACACATCTCTGAACTACCTTACACACTCATCATGCGTGTGTGTGTGAAGTAGAGACTGAATATTATCTCACACTCCTCTCCTCCACGGTGTTACTTTTACCAAAACTAAATCTCAGAAGCATGTTTTTGGCATGTTCCTTCTTTTCCTCAGTGGAGAAAATCCTAAGAGGAAAAACTAAGTGAAACATTTTTCATGCTCGCGTCTTGGCAAGATTGCCTGCGAGAGAAAAAAAAGAAGAAAAAAAAAAGGGGGGAGAGTTGTATACCCTGATCAGATCAGTCACTAAAATTACATCGAGAAAGCTTTTCCAATAACAGCTTGATATTAGGACTTCAGCGCAGTGTTGATGTATGTTGTCGGCGGAGAAAATCTGTTAAGTCTGTGCCATGTGATGCCAACAGTCTTAAATATTGTTTTCACAACTGTGCAAGCTAATTACCTTTAATTTTTCATCTGTGCTCCAAGGGTTGTAAGAGACTGTGATTAGTGATTCATTACTTCTCATTACCTGGCCTGTCAAACTGTTTCCTTTACTTATTCAGGCTGATTAGCTGTACATGGCCCGCCCCTCTCAATGAGGCTGAGAAAGAGACCTCAAACATGTTCTGCAGATAAGGAACTGTAAACAGTAGGAATGATGGGAGGATGAGCATGAAACAAAAAGGAAAACAACGATGTTTATAACTGCTCAGTGTGTGTCAAATGTATACTTTCACATTAACATGTCACTTAAGATCAATTAAAAAAATGACATGATTTCGATCTGAGGTCATTGGATAAACCCCACCCTGACAGTCTGTGAGATGACATGTCTGCCTTTTCTCCAGAGAAGTGTTTATTTATAGGTGTCAGAGAATGAGGATTGATTTACTGCAGGCAAACAGGATGTCATTCATGGCAAAAAGGTCAAGGTGAGCCAAAGCTTAGGTGGATAAAATACAGGAATTTGGCATCTTTGTGTTTCACTCGTCTCTGACGCCACTCAGGCTGCGCAAAGCACGATAGAACAGGGAAACATAGAAACTGTCCTTTCAAATAAAACGATGACATGATGAGTTTATAAAACAACACTGGGAACAATGAAAAAAAAAAAAACGGGTTGTATACTAGAAAGATGAGCGCTCACAAAGCAACAACAAGCCTGAGTATGACATTGACTATGGTAGAGAGACGTTAACTAAAACATTCATCACCATTAGGAGTAATTAACAAACTTCCCCAGCATTAATTAAAGGGCCCTGCTTTAAGGGAAACTGCGCTTAATTAGGAGGTTTGACAGGATGAGGCCTTAGGGATGATCCATATCCAGAGGGCTGATGGGGAGGGTACAAGTGACAGAATTTCGACAAAGCTGTGAGCGTTCGGAGCATTTCCTCCTTTCAACCCCAAAACTCTGTGCCCTTGGTCAACTCACAAGATGGTCTGGTTTGGTCTGATCTGGCTTGGGCATGGCACTGGAAAAGTATCGACAGGTATGACAGGCCTCAGATTAGCCAGCCAGCTGGAGGCCCAGACCTTGTCACCTGTCAGGTAAAGAGATGAAGGGTGAGTGAGCAGAAGAGGAGGAGGAGGGGAAGAAGAAATAGGACTGAGAGAGAAACTTGAGGGAAAATGAGAAGCGAGAGAGAATTGAAGTAACAAGAAGTAGCGATAAAAACCACATGTATATCAAGCCTGAGTCACCTGCAGAAGTGTTTGTGAAGCACTTCATTACAAAAACCAGAGGGTTTGAGAATGACAAATGTGTACCCAAAGAATCTGTGATTGGATCGGGGATTAAGGGGCTGCCGTGTGTCTCTGATGGGAAACAGGCAGGAGACAGACAGACAGAGAGTGGAAGAAAGAGAAACAGGTGGAGGGGAAGGAAGGATGGAAGGAGGACAGCAAACGAATGTCGGACTGCCCAGGCAGGGAGACAGAGTGGCAGAGTGGGTGGGCTTTGACAGACACATCTCACACAGGCTGACAGCTCCGTCAATAGCCCCAGGATGGCCGCCCTGATTGACAGCTAGCAGGTGGCGCATGAATGGAGTTGTCAGGCCGACTGTCAGTCAAAGTCACATCGCTGTGGCTACACACAGCTGCCCAGGGTGATCTCTGGGTGTACAGGCAGACTATTGGCACAGGACGCTGAGGCAGCTTAGATCATGCTAAAATTACCATACATGGCAGTCGCAGCATACAATAGCTGTGTTGATTGGGCCTATTTTACACTAGTGGGCAGATCTGGTATATACACACATGGGTGGTTCCACTCAATTTCAAAAAAAGTAGAAAAAAAAGGGATTTGAATGTACTATCAATGAATCTCTGCAGTTTTTCCATTTCCTTGGTTCCCCTTAATTGAGCATTGTTCCAGCACGAGGGCATGAAGCATAGGAGTTAATGGGCAATAATTATATGTGAGAGAGGCTTTCTCCCTGGAGTGGAATCCAGAACAAATGGAAGCTCCGATGTGCAACATTCTACTTCATTACATCTGCCGCGATTAAAGCCTGAACATCTGGCACCATATCCTGACAGATAGACAAGACTTCTGGACTGGAAGGGAAATCGAGCGATATTTACAAAAATGTAACACAGGGTATTTACTGGATGAAAGAACAAGTGCTTTAGGCAGGCACGGTACATTCTCCCTATCAGACAAGTGTTGAACTGATAGATGCATGTAAACACAAGTAAATCGTTTGGACACTTTTGACAAAATGAACGGCACTAAATACCCCCACTACACTTTCACATCACAATGGACTTTATTATTATAGGCAGCTTCTTTTGCTACAGATAAATACGTACTGTGGCTCTTCAAGTAAACACTGGAATGTACATCAAGGTTGGTTAACTTTTTTTTTTTCTTTTTTTTTTAACAATCTCAATCATCCTAACCCCTCTGAGGTGAAGCTAAAACAGTAATCATAACTGTCTGTGTCTGCTGTTGCCATGACAACATCAAGTCCCACAGAGTGATGTCATGCCAATCTGGTCTCTCCCTGGCGCATGGTTGTCTCCCGTGATGCTCGGAGGCAATCTCGAGGGCCTCTGGGGCGTGTGCGAGCGTCGGAGGCGACGGTCGGGGTAGAGGCTGTTGTCAAAGGGCTTGCGGTGGACGCAGAGGACGTGGGTCTTCAGGTTGCCCTTCTGGGAAGCGCTGTAGGGGCAGTATCTGCACTGGAACGGCTTCCGAGCTGGAAAATAAGAGAAGGCAGATCGAGAAAACAGACTTGATACAGATACAGTCTGTAGCAATTTCACCTGATCAGGGTTTTGGCAAATGTATTAATGTCAACAAGAATCAACTTCCATTGGATGATTTTTAAGATGATGACACTTTACAGTTTATACTTTTTAACTGCACTCAAACAAATCAAAGCAAACCAAGACCTCTGGCTGTAGTCAAAACTTGAACTTGTTTTCACACAGTACAGGTTTCTGTTCATGAAGCAATTTTGTGAAAATGAGCTGGATGAGATTGATTTCTGTGAAAAATGTATGTTTATAATTCTGGATATTAAACATAATTCTTGGTAGGTTGGTTTTTCCAGTATTCTACACCAGATGTTGGCAGGTGAGAAGTGAAATTTTGACACTGAGCCTCTGATGCCAGAGAAAAAAAAAATCACACTCATACATTTAGAGTTTACAAGTTTCAGTGGGGTTCAAAAAAAGTTTTCCATTAGTTATAATGTTCAAGAGTCAGCGTGGTTTTGTAGAGAGAAAATGTAAAAATAAAAAAGTAATCTAAACTGTGACATTGATTTGGCCTCATAATAACAATTTGCACTTTCTAACACCCCAACTTTACCAAAACACAGTGACACTTCATGGGCTGACAGGTTTTTATAAAAAGGGCAGCAAGTTCTAATTCATTGTAACACATTTCCTGCTCACAACACAAACACACACACACACACACACACACACACACACACATAAACACACACACAAGTGTTGAGTTGAGGAATGACAGACGTCTGCAGCTGGGAGGCAAGGCATGCCAAAACTTCCTGTCTGTCCCCCTCTTTAGCGCCCGCTACATTGCTCCACGCCAAATAATGTGAACCTACACGGCACAGCATACAAACAACAAAGCATACCGCTAATAGCTTCCAGAAGTTTATCTGACCTCAATAAAAATCAGTATGACACCAAAGCCTGAAGGTGTTGCTAAGATCAAAACAGAAACTGTACTGGATGACTCATTTACCTTTCTACCTAGACAGCCATGTGTCCTTGTTCACTGCTGTGCTATTTTTGAGATGTTACCTCATATAATGACTTTCTCTTTTCCCCTCTGTCTAACACTTCAATGTGTTTTTCTGTGATTCATGGTTACAGTAAACCATTATGTGCTGATGTCATTTGACATCACTTCCCAAAAACTGAGGGCTGTCTCAGCCTTTTCACCCCACCCTTGCCTCTTCCTCTCTATCATGCTCCTCATCAGGGCTGAGACAGCTGCACGCAGCTGAACACTCGCTTTCGCATCTACATAAAAAAGGTGTTTTTGGGGGGAAATGTGGGAAAACTCACAGAAGGTGTGAGCAATAAAAGGTAATGCTCCATCTGTTGGTGTATAATAACCTGATGGCCGTAAAGGACACACACACACACATACACACACACACACACACACACACTAGTCAGAGAGAGGATAAGGCCTGACACATCTGAATACCATCAGGATGGCAAAGAGGGGTTTGTTCGTGTGTGTGTGTGTGTGTGTGTGTGTGTGTGTGTGTGTGTGTGTGTGTGTGTGTGTGTGTGTGTGTGTGTGTGTGTTTGTGTGTGTGTGTTTTGTGCGTGAGTGAGTGAGAGAGAGAGTTGGAGAGAGTAGTACTTTGAGGGAGGGAGGGGGAGCCGTCTGGGAGGGACAATAATAAAAGAAAAGCTTTGTCAAATTTCAGGTACAGTTTGTGTTGTGTGTTAAACTCCACCTGTCTCACCTCAATGTCCTCCAGCCTCAATCAATAGAAGTGGAAAAACAGGAAATGGGGTTTGGCAGCCCAAAATAAATATCTCTGATTCTGTGCCTTTCTTAAGCTCACTCGTTAATACTTAAAAGCTGCTTTCTTGTCATCCCACATCCACAAACTACACACATCCACACAGATTTCCCTCAGTCTTCTTCCCTCAATCAAATAACATGAACAATCCTGTAGCCTATTACACTTTCATAAAGTCAGTTAATAATAAGCCAAAAGGTCTCGTGTCTACATCAGTTGCTTGTCGCCCTGCTTGACTCCCGCTCTCTACCTCTACAGCCTTTCTTTCTCTCCCTCCTCCTCATCTTCCTGGGTCTGCTGTTCTTTCTTCCCTCCCACCAGAGGAGAGGGGAGGTCCAAGAGAGGGCAACCTCCAAATAAGTTCCATTAATCACAGGCAAGAGTCTAATGTAACTAATATTTTACAATTAGAGAAGACAGCAGTGGGCTCAGAGCCATCCATCTCTTCACCACATGATCCTCCATTCATTGGCCGCTCTAAGCCACAGCTTCAGACCAGCCGCACGCGCTCACACCGATACACATGCACACATATATAGGCTACATACATGTACTCTTGTATGTACAGATGCACAAAGAGACTAGATAGGAAATTAGAAGGGTGGGACTGTGTGGTGATGAAAGAAAGAGTGAAGATGTGCCAATAGTAAAAAAAAAACAAAAAAAATCATTTCTATTGGTTGTGTTAATATTGTACTCATCAAAGTAATTGCTGAGATTTGGGGACATGGCAACATCACTACGCAGATTAAACAGGCTGTTAATGAGCTAACAGTTTAGCCAGATAATCTAAACCACTTTATTTATTTAATCCCACATTGCACAGGGAAAATGTGTGTACACACAACTATAGCAAGTATGTGAAATCAAAGA
This sequence comes from Seriola dumerili, assembly GCF_002260705.1. NCBI lineage: Eukaryota > Metazoa > Chordata > Actinopteri > Carangiformes > Carangidae > Seriola > Seriola dumerili. The sequence continues at coordinate 8,570,904 of NW_019174474.1, forward strand.
TGAACCAGGACCTCTGTCTGCTGTGTAAACTGTGATGAATGCTTACAGTTGATAGTTTGGGTTGTAAATGAACTCTTCATCTTCATTTTTGTCTGTCAAAAAAAAGTTTGGCCAACCTGGAGTTTTTGTTTAAAGCTGTTTGATCATTTGACCTTTTTCCTCCCCCAGACTGCTTTTGAAGCAAAGTCACAGCACCAGCCAAGAAATAGTCAAGCACATAACTCTCTGAAAAACCACAACTTGTTGCTTTTACTCTTTTGTTTTTGTACAAATTAAACAAAAGAGGCGTGTTAATTTGTGAGCTTTAGAGGTGCTGGTAGATGGGTTTTGTTACCTTTAGACAGAGCCAAGCTAGCTGTTTCCCTGTACTGCTAAGCTACTGCTACTATAACTGCTACTATAAGCTAAGCTAACCACCTCCTGGCTGTAGCTTCATATTTTATGAACAGATATGAGAGTTCGATCAATCTTCTCACCTAAAATGTTAAACAGTTTCTGTAAGGAGAAGTTTGTACTCTTGCAATAAGTAGGGCTGAAATCTTGGCATTAAATGTCCAGTGAGATTTGTAGTCTTTTTTGAAATGATTTGATATACTCTTTAGTGAGATATTAACCAGGTTTTATAATAAGTTTGCCAATTTTAAACTGTATTGTATTCATGAAATGTTGTACAGCTTGTGTTTAGAAAACTGTTCATATCTGAGAGCTTTAGCTTCTTTTGTTTGATAGAAAAGTATACTGAAGTAAAACCTGCTTATGTTTCTCAAAGTAAGGCATGGAAAAAACTCAAATTGAAACTCAATTGTCATATCAGCACTGTTATCAAAGAATTTCAAAGGATACCTTGTCCTAGTAATAAGTGCATATTTGCGTGACATATGTATATGTTTGCATGTATCCCTCTGTGTATGTGTGTGTGTGTGTGTGTGTGTATGTGTGCGCTGTGAGAGTGTGTTGTGTGTCACAGGCTGACATAATGACCATGATGACAGTGGCGGGGCCGTCGGGGGCCAGAGGAGCTGAATGGTGACGGATGACACAGGCCTGAGCTCTGATGGCACACAGACAGTGAGTGATGACTGCACATCCTTCCCAGTGCTCCACCCTTCATTATCTCTATGGGGAGAAGCAAGGCACAAAGGCAGGCCGCGCTGCCCTCTCGCTGCCCTCAAACGACATCTGCTCATGGAGACAGCCGCACTACCGCTCTTCTTTCACCTCGCTGTCGCTCCATCTATCTCCATCTATGGTGATCTTTCTCGCTCCTTTTCCCTCTCCTTTTCTCTTGCTCTCTGTCACCCTCTCTGCGGAGGGTATACAGAGGTCAGACAATGAGATAATGACTCACCCCTTTCAACCTTTCAAATCAGGGCCTTTTCTTTCTCCCTGTCCTCCGTGTTCTTTCATTCTTAATCCTTTCTTTATCGATCTTCTCATATTCACTTGTTCTCATGCGTCTGAGAACCCTGATCTGATGCCACAGAGGAGGCAGCTAGTTTAGTTAACTGGTTAATTGTTTCAGAGTTAGATAATACTCAAAACCTCAAGGCATCAGTGGTGCTACATGACTGTAATCTCAAAAACAGTTGTCTTAATTGTGCCTGTGAAATATGAATGCAAGCTATAATACCTGGTGAAGAAATATTTTGAAGCCTGCAGCATCTTAACTGTAAGAGTGGTAAATGTTGCCATCTAGTGGTTCGGTCTGAGAAGTGCAGAGACGAGAGTGTCTGTTTAAGACACAAGGGAGGGTTCGGTGAGACTAATGAGCATGCAGACAGGTTCAACCAGAGGTCACCATCTGGCCAATTACCACTGCTGGCACATTGGAGCCGACCTGAACTGTCATCACAAACACATCACTCCATGTCCAAACTGCCCGGCAATATGTCACCATGCCACTCGACGTGCCATACAGTATGGAGAGGATGGGGGCAACAGGAGACAGCCCCATGACAAAGCCACCTGGTCAACACTGCAGACAGGACAGGCTGCCGGGCCACCTGCTTAGTTCAGTTTTAGAGGACACTCAGTGGACTCTCAATGTCAGTTACCTGTCTCCATGTCCAGTTTGACTGACAGGTGTTTATTGTGTCTTTGACATCTACTTCCTCAGGGAGAGACACCAAAAAAATATGGCAGATCAATTGGCAACAAACGAAAGGGAAGAGACGCTTCAGATAACTCCTTGCAGCTAAACAATACACTGGTCAGATTGGAGAAAGATACAAGCGACAGTTACAGCAAATGATGCTGTATTTGAGGGAAAGAATTGTTTTTTAAAGACATTTGAAAAACATGAGGTTTGCTAAAAAGCCAACTCAAACCTGCCAGCTTTTCTAAATCCCATCTAATTTTTCAATCCAAACAACATTATATGCAATAAAAGCAAGAAAGAAACATGAACAGTGTGACGGCGAGGACAGAAGTTGAAGGGGAGGGGTGCTTTTCGGCATATTATAATAACCATCTGTACAATCAAATACAAAAGTACATCTTGCTGTTAGAATCATAAAGAAAGGGAACAGATGTTAATCCCTAATGGAGTTGACAGGCACTTTCCTGTCTTTCACATGAACATATTGAGTTTCTGAATAAGAGGGGGATCAGAGGGAAGGTGTATCATGTTGCACTCATAATACATGCATATCAAAGACCCCAGCTGTTGGATTCCCTCTCCTGAGAGACAGCATTATTAAATCTGCACTCAGCAAGCATATCACACCATCACAAGAGCTTAAGCCTCTCCATCAGTGGGCTCCACTGGCTTGGGCGATTTGTAACCTATCACACAAGGAGATTATATCATCCTTTAAAGTGTAGGGGTAATCAGTGCCACACACCTGTGTCTTCTTTAGCCCTTATTTGAGATCAGACATGAGATCTTGCAAGATTTGAAAAAAAAAAAAAACTAACTAAAGTGCTGTAAAGGAAGGGAAGTGTGTTGTTCGTAATTGGCATGATTCATTCACACACTCACACTCACTCTTCACACTGCTGCTGTCAGGTGATGAGGGCTGAGATACTGCCAAAAACTTTTTTTTTTTTGGAATTTCTATAGCAGCCTTCCTGCTGCTGACAATGACACACTCTGGTACAAAATGTACAGCCGCTACGCCAGTCGGTTAATTAGATATAGAATTGAGTTAACTAATTGTAATATCGTTATATGCCCATGTGCAGTGGTCTATCCCTCGGATGGGGTCTACAAAGCATTTCTGATGAGATGATAAGATGGAAAAACAGAAGGACCAGTCTTTGTCCACTAGGTGGCAATAGATACATTCAAATCTGGAGACAGTACTGGCAACATCTTGATAACTGTCACAGCTGCATTGAAAATATATGATATATAAGCTGATGCTCACCTGATGCAACATCTTTCTCCATATCCCCCCCACCATTCAGACTGGCTTTGTGTGCGCTGGCAGGTGCACTGCTCAGGTTCCCCTGGGATCTGAGGAAGGAGAGCAGGCCGCCCTGGTGCTGCAGTGGATCAGCCTGTCCTGGAGTCAAGCTCTCCAGAGAGGAGATGGGAGATTCGGCCACAGCTCTGCCCCACTGTCCCGGCTTGTCTTGTTTGTTCTCACCAAGACCCTGGAAATCAGCGCTGGCCTGTCCCAGCTCCTCTGGCTCCAGGATATTCGTTTTCAGCATCTGCCACTTGGCAGCATCGTCATTTTCGTCCTCCCTCCCTTGCTCGGATTTCTCAAATTCACCTTCACCATCATCGTGACAAGTGGAGCTTCCTTTCTGTGTGTTCATCTCTTCTTTTGTTCCCTGCACCAAAAGGTCACACTGATATGCAGGTTTCACACTGAGTTCGGCTGTGGCATTAGAGTAACTTTGTAGCCGGCGGGTAATGGAGGAGGAGAGTCCATTACTAAAAACGCCAGACATCTGTACCAGTACAGCAGGAGACATAGCTGAGAGAGACGTGACAGACTCTGGCCTGACGGACAAATCTAAGGGCTCATACTGGGACTTCCTGGTTTGAGCAGATAAAGAGCCATCTACACCTGCATCTTTGTCAGTGAGGTCGCATTGCTTGTTGATGAGCAGGGGGTTTTCACTGTGGTTCTCCAGGCCAAGGTAGTGACCTGCAGCTGGGCTCCAGTCTTCCCTGGATCTGGGTCTGAGCTTGGGGTTGGGGCTGGAGCTGCTGCTGCTGGTGGGCTGCAGCGGAGAAGAAAGATCCCTGCTGTTCTGCCAGTGGGGGAAGTGGTAGCGTTCCAGATGGAAGCCGAGGGAGGCTGTCTGTGCAGCGGTGTAGTCACTGGAGAGTGGACACCTGTAGACTTTCTCACCTAACATAGACAGTAACAGCAAACACACAATACGGTCCAAATCAAATTAGGAAAGTATGTGTATATGAGGCATACTGAGCATTTTGTTCTAGGAAAAGTATGTACCAACAACCGTTGTCTAAACATGAAAAATGTTGCAATCCCACACCAGGCTGAGTTGAATGATTTAAGCACTGCCCTGCAGTAAATCAAGCTTGTAATCAGCTTTCAGCTCCAGTGATCCATCATTTTACAGTATGGACGCCACCACCATGTGCAATAAATACACCCAAAGATGTTAACACCAAACAAGATTCTTCCAGAAATAATAAACAGTGAAATTGTAAAGCAACCAGAACAAGGCAGATGTCGCAGACAAAAACCTCATTCCATCAAAACCAGTAAGTGGGTTTCCCAGTCAAAAATAACAACGGCCAACATGTGAGCAGTTCTGATTAACTGCACCATGAACTGCAGTTGAGTTTATTTTTGCTTCATACTTGAAAAATGGCGTGATGGGAACATAATTCAAAAAGTACAAAGTGTATTATTGTGGAGAATGACAAAGGGTAATTTTTCTCCTTTTAGCCAGTGAATAATATCCATCTGGATACAAGATTTGATCAGGCACGCCATAACTTTTAATTAAAGGTAATTTAAATGTCTTTTCCCCTCTGTTTACCTACAGTTTAATCCTTATGGCTATCAGAGAAACACCCTCCAGGGTTAAACACACTCCCTGTGACCATTTTGAGTTAGTGATTGTCTGAGACCTCAGCCTTGCACTGTCTTTAAACAGCCCAGCTGTTTCGCTGCCATTCCAATTACAGTAAAAGTCATCCGACGCCATTAAGCCACAAATATTGGCAGTTTATTGCCCAACACTCTCCTGGCATTTGAAGGTCAGGTCATACATTATACTGTGTCTTTTAGGGATGCGTCTGGGATAGGGAGATAAACCCACCACCATTAATTTAATTCTATGCATATTGATGCCTTATTGTTCTTCTTTAATGGACTAATATCTGAGTTACAACAGTGATTCATTCCCGCCAGAGAAATATCAATTTCATACACCTCAAGATCTGACCCTGAGGTAATTCACTGAGGTAAATCTAAATCTAATGATCTGTAGTTGTTACTTTACTTTGTTTCCAACTTTAATAGAAAAACCACCATTGTGAGCTGAATGGTAGTAGAAGGAGGGCTGTTTTTTACTATTTCAAACCTAGAAAATCATGAAATAACACCCACGTATTAATTAAATAGAGCTGAACCTGATGGAATTGAAAAATTATAGCTGAAATGGGAAATTCATGTCCTTGAACTAAAGACAGTCACTCGTTTGTACTATATACTGTGTGTGTGCGTCTGTGTGTGTGTGTGTGTCTACATGCGTACAGTATGTTTGATTTAATGTCTCCGTACATCACATGTGCGTGGCGACGTGCGTGGTTGTGCAAGAGCGGGAAAGAGACTTCATCAGTGCCACACCCTTGTCTCCAGTAACAGACAAAAAAATTCAAACAGCTTAATGGAAGTCTTTCAGACACGCTATATATCTCAATTATTCTGTGGCTTAAATTACGATGACATTACCGGCCAGCTCCAAATGCAGAAAACACATATATCTGACCTCATCTTTCAGCGTGGACCTTCCTAAACCCATTTGCCAGCCTACATGAGAGCAGTAAAACAGCACAAAGCCTGAAGACTCTGCCTTTTTTCTCTTCCTTTGGATGGGTGCCATCTTTGTGATTGCCTGGTTCATGCTAACTTAATCAGTTTAAGATTTACTTACACTGCCGAGGCTCACATTATGTGAGGGGAGTAATTTTAGAGCTTAGATTTATCAAGCAAAACTCCAATTACTGCATCATTACAAACCCCAGCCTCTCGCACCTAACACAGAGCATATAATGAAGTGATGCGTATGAGTTATCCGCCCTTACTGGATGTGCAAGGCGGAGGAAAAAGGTAAATAAATAAATAAAAGCCTCAAGTGAGCTGTGTCTATGGAAAAAAGCATGCAGCTGGGCTTGGACAAGTGATTCATTTCATATGGAAATAGGCTTTAAGATTTACAGCCATACATCACCGTCAATGCAATCACGGGCTCACATACTATATGCTTACATAGGCATTTGGCAGTTATGTTGTAGATATCAAACTCTACATACAGTGGTAGTTTGGCTCTGTCTATATATGCAATCAAGCACCTGAAATGCAAAACAGAGATACATGGTGGCTGGTTTGGTTTAAGATGAAACAGAGTGAGAGCGAGAGTCACACACAAGACTGGTGAGAAAAACAGGGGCACCAGATGTTCTTTGATGTTTATAATAGCATATATTATTAATATTAATTAGACCACATAGTCAATGACGCATTTGGGACGTTTCCAAGTCAATTAAGCCAAATGGCATTCAGGAGACGGTGGAACAATATTTCAAGGCAGGTGTTCAGAACTCCCTGGGTAAATCTTTTTATCTGCATGCTAGGAAAACAAGCATTTTGAGCTTAATTTGAGCCTCATATCTGCAATAATAATTAAAAAGAGGATTAAAAGACAGAAGTGAGAGGGAGACGGAAGAGCCAACAGGTAATCAGTTTAGACAAACCAGTCAGACTGACTCTGATCTCTGAATAAGAGCTGAATTTGTGAAGCCTCGACACAGGACCGAGTTAGATAAGGACCCGTTTAGTTAAAAGATGTTTTTACTGTCAGCAATCACAAAGAATAGGCTGATGTAACTGGAACAGCCAAATGAAAGTGATATTCTGTACAGCAGCCTGTTTTATCTGTGTTTCTGGGTAAACCACTGCTCATATTACCATTCACAATTTTACAGACGCTTATCATTTCAGACTCTCTTGGCTTTAATGCTTACAGTAAAAAGTAGCGTAAAAGCAGGGAATGAGGGACAAAACACATGTGGGGACAACATCATTACATGGTGTCTGCTCATTGACCTTGAGGTTAAGAGTATTGAATGGGACTAATTAATAACTGTCAGAGCATTTTATGTTTGTGCATGTTTTTTATTCGGAGCTGGGATCTAACTGGTCCAATGTAGGTCAGAGGCCTGAAGCATGCACCCTTCATTAGTTTATCATTTTAAGAGGAGTCGTTATTCTTAATCTCAGATTATAATTAAAGTCAAAGTGCATTTTCAAATCTGTCCTGATTAGATATTGAGAGAAGTAATTCGTAACACACGCCCTCTATTGAAATCAAAGGGGGATTTCTAATTTAAGATGCTGGATATTTGTAGTTAAAATCTAAATCCAGCACTGTATCTCGATGTATCAAGCATAGAAGCCGTCTCTCACTCTGACAGCCATGACTGTACTATATTTGCTATCCATATTGAGGACATCAATAACTTCATGACCACCATAGGCTGACTATGAATAATGCAGCCAGTAATTCTGGACTAATCAATGTTCCTCAAGCTGAACATCTGGCAGTGGTAATTCTTCCTCAGCATCTCCGCTCTCCTGAATTAGAAAACACTCGCTCTCTCGCTCTCTTTTCCTCCACATCCAACCATCGAGACAGACAGACTTGATCAGTTACAACCCCCCACCTCCGAAAAAACTTATCCCTGTTATTAAACCCTCATCAAGTGGTGCGTGTTCTCCATATGTGTAGGATTTACCTATCTGTCCCGCAGCAGACCTGTGTGTTGAGCCAGGGCCAGCAGCGTGTGATTGTGTTAATTAATCTGTCATTGTGAGCGCAGGGAGCAGCTGCAGAGGTCTCTGGGATATATTGTCAGAGCTAAACAATGCGGTGCTAAGCCCCCAGAGTGAGTCTACCATTACACAGGACTAAGAACAGAGAGGAGAGGAGGAGAGGGGGAGAGAGAGCCTGCCGGATCCATCATTGACTAAAGCAATGACGCCTGACCTTTACAATGAATTAGTTTCCATGCTTAATATTGACTGAAATTAGAGTCTGATACAGAATGTGCCATCCCAGAACTGTGCACACTCAAATCCTCAGCTAGCCAGCTATCATAAATGTTTCTGGAAGTGACACCGTATGGTCTTGAAGATAGGGGAGAAGAGGGAAAGTACAAACAACAGAGTTTGAATATGTTTCTTTAAGAGCAACCAGAAAGGGATTTGGCCATAAACTGCAAGCATTTACATGTAAATATGCAGATACCAGTATGTGTGTACAATATGGAAACAAAACATCTAATGAGATTAGACCTGATCCATTTATCTCTGCTATACGGCCATCATTTAAGAGGATACTGGATCGAATCCCACAAGGGAGCGCATCAGACTTCATGTACATAACAGCAGCGCTCCGACACTGGAAGAAAATAACCATAGTCATAAGCTGTGAAGAAACAGAACAAAAGTTTGGATTTATTTTGCCTCTCTTCTCTTAACAACACTGTTATAGCAGTAATTTAGGCTCATGATAACATGTTAGCAGGATGCCATGACAAGAAAGGCATTTACCCAGAGAGCCAAATCATCCAAATCACCAGGTGGAACAGAACACTATCAATAAAAATACCAGGTGGTAGATCAAATCATAAAAATCACTGGGTGGTATATATCAAATCATTAAAAACACCAGATGGCATGCATTAACATCTTGTGCCCCCGTAGGCAAGGGGTGGGGATGTGACGGATATAAAATAGAGGGTACTAATTATTCCTACAATTCAACATGATGCCATTATCTTTAAAAGGAAGACAAAGTCCTTATGGATGACAGTAATGTCTGTGCTGGTGTTGCTGACCCTTCGCTTCATACCCACCTACAGTAAGTGGGAAGAAAGATGAGGCCACAGCTGTCATTTAGATAGGCTATTATATATGTTTGAAAAAAAAAGCAAAAACCTATATAAAAGATTATGAGATGCATTCATTTGATCTTATGTTGTGATATTCTCTGCTGATCTTTAATGCACTATTGAGAATCCTATTTGATTCTCATACTAGGATAATCCTGCAAAAATACAGACAATATACTAAAGAGACACTCCAGCAATCCACTATGTCACTTCCATAAAGTTGGGAGGCTTGCCATAGTCATGGTAACCTATGGGTGAAGATACATACCACATAAACAACAACAACGTTGCTGGTTCGAATCTGTGTGGGAGCTAAAAAAATGTAAAAATAGAAGAAGAAAATAGAAAAAGAAAAGACTGGTCAAAGTTGAAACCGCAGAGGCTGAAATATCCTGACTTTTAGTGTGAAAAAATAATAGAGGGATGTCATCAGGGTCTATTACCTGATGACATCATTACTTTGTACAGCTCCTCCCTCAGCCACAAAAGACATTATCCAGCTGTTTTCACAGGCTGAGCAGTGGCTCTAGGTGAGCGTTGAGTAAACTGAACTTTATGTGTAAAACTGAGTGCCCCTTTAACAAGATCTTAAAATAGCCTTCTAAAAAAATTAGCTTTCCATGACTGCGTTACCTGTAGCTGGAGAAGAAGATTGAGGTCGATGGTCCATGGCACTGCTGGAGTGGGAGTTCCCTGTCTCTGTGATGATCTCCGTTGGCCCATGATGACTCACGCTGCTGGGGCTACCGGGTCTGCTGATGGCCTTGGTGTCTGGGTCACTGAGACACACTTTCCCATTGTCTACAGGGACACATCTCTCAGGCAGGTAGGAGGAGCACTGCTGCTGGTCTTTAGGGCTGAACATTTGCTGTTCAACAGGCAGCCCTGGGGTCATGATCTGCCAGCCTGGGTAACTGCTGCCGCTGTTCAGTGTATCTCTATTAGACATGACCTTCTGTAGATATTCCATGCTATTGGAGCTCAGAGGAGGGTGGAGATGATTCAAACCCAACAATGAGGAGCTCTCTGCATCTGTCAGAGGACCTGGACCAGAGGAAATCATCCTCCCTAACATCTCCCTAACCTTCATGTCAACGCCTGCTGAGGTGAGTATCTGGTTGTAATCTGGATGGTCAGCTCTCTCAGCCGTGAGGAACCTGCTGTGAATGCGGGAGATGTACTGCGAGTAGAGGTTGTTCTGATGGTCTTGCGTCAGGTTACTCAGGCTAATAGAGGCGTCATGCTCAGCAGGGAGATTACTCTTAGCAGCAAGCTTGTTGAGGTGGACCTTCATGTGGTTCTTGAGAAACCAGGGTTCTTTGAAACGACGGCCACAGATTTGACAGCAGTGCTCAAAAGAGTCCTTGTGTTTCCGCATGTGACCCTTAAGGAACCAGGCCTGGCTGAAGGTCTGACCGCACACCTCGCAGGGGAATTCACCAGTGGGCTTCCCCTTGTCACCAGGCCCCGTCGCAGGCTTCTGTCCTGAGCCTGAATCTGCGGTTATATGCGTCGTCTCAACGTGGCCAATGAGCTCCTCCTCGTGTGAGGCAGCAAACTCGCACAAGGTGCACTTGTAGGGTTTGTGTAGGATCCTGATGTGCCGCTCAAGCTCCTGCTGTTTCCTGAACTTTCCCTTACAGAACGAGCAGCGGAAGCCGGTGGGTTGGGGCTGGATGGGCTCCTCATTGACGGTGGTCGCCTTAGGGGATGTGGATGTATGTGGCTGGCTCTCTGCTGCACCAGAGTTGTTTAAGAACTGGTTTTGCGTCGGGATGGTCTGTGACAGCTGGGGATTTTGAATTTGCGGTAAATTAGAAGTTTGCTGTTGGCTAACATGACCTGCTCGCATCTGCCTATCTCTTAGTATCGCCCTTTCCTCAAGCTCATGAAGCAACCTGTTTTCCTCCCTAATCCTCCCACGGCCTTTGCCCAGAATGCCTTGCTTGTGAGTACGGAGGTGTATCTTCAGGTTGCCCTTCTGTGCAGCCCTGTGGTCGCAGTATGGGCACTTGAAGGGCTTCTCGCCAGTGTGTGTGCGCATATGAAGGGAAAGGATGCTGTTAAAGCGGAAACGCTTTCCACACAGCGGGCAGGGATACTTCCTGTTCTTGCGGTTGTCATCCTGAGCAGAATTTACCTGGGAGACGATGCTTTGATTAGTGACTCTCAGGAACTGGGAAAGCTCTACTCTCCCATTCATACTGCTGAGAATCCTTGCATCCATGATTTGATTGGCCAGAAGTGCCATCTGGCTTCTAATTGGATGGGTGGATGGGGTAATGAAGCTGTCCTTTCAGGGACTGGCTGATGTTACAGTATGGTGGTCAGGAGTGTCTATGTGGGACAGTCCGAAGGTTAGCAGTGAACTGTGTGCTGACTGTTTGCTCTTACTCAGTTGAAACAGGATGTGGATTCATGCTGTTCGGATGAAACGTCTGTTTGTTGTAGCTCAGATCTAAAGAGAAAACAAAAGGAACATTAAGTGAATTCAAATTCTGCCAAAACAAAGAAAGTATTCAAACACATATATTACCAGCTTGGAAAACCCAATAACAGACAAGTCAAATATAAAAGTACAGTTATGTGCTGTCAATTAAGTGTTTAAATGTGTACTTTTGCAACTGCTGTATAATGCCAGTGATGCACCACAAATAGGTCAGGAAATAGAGCAAAGTAGGTTCTGACTCTCCTCATCCTGTGTTAAGTATACCTGTGGTTTTAGATTATTGTTGGAGACTGTGAAAATGCTGATTAGGTGAAACCACATAGGCTTCCTCAACAAATATCTCATCTTTACTAAAGGGTAAGGTGAAAATCTTTGTCTAGATCTCATTTTGTACTGACACAAAATACTAAGGCAGCACAAACATCAAAGACTGTCTGCTTCTACTTGCCCTTCCTTTGCATTTCACAAACCTGTGAAACGCTTTTAAAAAAAAAGATTAAAGTAAAAGAGTTAAGCTTTTTCAGCAGATCTATTGCATATTTGAATAAAACCTTTACCAGGATAATTATGTCACAGGAGTACTAAGGAAAATAAACAACTTAATGATGCAAAAATGCAAACTAAAGTTAGAGGCAGAATATCCAAATGGAAAGCTAAAGTATGCTTCACTTTTCCTCTGCCCGGCTCCCTTTTTTTTTTTTTTTTTTGATTCAGCTGTAGCAGCAAAACAAAGCTTCAAATTCACATCGTGCTACAATGGTAGAGGTCACATAAGCGCGCCCTGCACAGCTCTAGTGCAGCACCAAAGGGCACAGAACAAAGCCTGCACTGTCCACACTGAATTAACACAGGCTTACATCATCCTGGACTGCAACCTCAGTCAGTCATGAAAATGATGTACACAAAACCGCACAGATCAAGAGCTGGAAGGCAGGCAGCAGTGGCTGGTGTGAGCTGTGTGTCTGCTTTAAGTTGCAGATCAGAAATCAATTTAACCATATGGTACTGACCTAATCATATCTGACAGGAAGAAAGTGAGTACATTATACGAGAATACAGTAGATGCACTTCATATTTCTTAACCTGGTGTTCCTCTGCAGTCAGCACAGAGGGCGGAGGGGGGCATAAGGTGCTCCACCTCCACTTCCCACCTACTTTCAAGGATTACGGTCATTTGAACTATTATTGCATTTACCTCTATTAATGTCATTACTGTACAGTAGCCTTGGATGTGTAATGGTGTACACAGCATCCATTTTGAAGTCTGCATCCAATCAATAATGATTGATCAGGCTCGAGTTCAAATGGCTTTGCAGCATCTTATGATATGACTTTGACTACTGTATTATTGTGTGTGCTTTTCTTTTTATTAAGCAATGCACATACTCGGCTGTCACATATAGCTAACTGAAAGTAAGAGTGAGGCCAGTAATAAGAGTAACCCAAACTAAACACAACCTTATTCAAAATCATGACACTGGATTTAATGTGACTAAAGGCCTTGAAGATAAAATGTCTGACAAGGAGTCTGAGCCACCTGCTGCTGCTGCTGCTGCTGCTGCTGCTGCTGCTGCTGCTGCCTATAGTCTAAAGACAGTAATGAAAATGTTGTACACAAAACCACACAGATAAAGAGCTGGCGTGCCTGCAGCCATGGCTGGTGTGGACTGTGCTTGTGCTCTGAGCTGAGATCAATGTAAGGATACAGGTCTGACCTAATCATATCTGACAGGGAGAAAGTGAGCGAATGATATTAGCATACACTAGATCCACTTCATATTTGCTAAAGTGGTATTCCTCTGATTAACTAAGCATAGCAAGGAGGCTTAGAACCGTCATCACCGTGTGTGTGTGTGTGTGTGTGTGTGTGTGTGTGTGTGTGTGTGTGTGTGTGTGTAGCCTATGCAGGAATTGGTGGAGATAGGGAGAGGCACGCAGGGCCATCAGGTGTTTTCTCTGTCAGAGTGGATTAGGCTCTTTTGGTGCAGATTGAGAGAGTGCTTGATTGTTATTAAGCATCGTGTCACAGTAGCGCCTCTTAGGTGTGGCCGCGCGTAGACGAATAAGGAGCAGGTGTGATTTAGCACAGGCAATAAAAGGAAAAAGTGACACGTACACATTTAAACCAGCCCTGGGAGCTGTGCATTCTGGATGATTTTAGATCTGACAATATCAAACATTGTTAGATTTATTTTCACTGCAGTCGGGCTAAGGATTCTGTATTCCAGTATTTAATCTACAAGAGGGTGAATGTATAATCTTCCCACTTTGTAGCTGCAGCACACTGTCAGCCAGGATGGATGGACAATATTGTAAATCCATAGTTAGGTGACACTGGAATGAAACACGTGAATAAAATTTATAGATCAGAACTGCATATTTCATGTGTCTTTTTAACAGCAGTTAAAAAGCATTAATAATTTATGTGGATGGTTGAGCTGAAAACTAATGCAGCACAAACAGCTACACAAGCCTGCAGCCAACAGTTACAGTAACGTGTTCAGTGTAACCTAAAATTAAGATTATCTCAAGCAGAGGTGCAATAAACTAGTAGGTAGTGTGATAACATAGGAGTACATAAGCGATGGATGCTAAATTTGACTGATAACACAGCCTTAAACATATTAGCATTTTTCTAATGCATTATATACTATAATGATTTAAGAGTGTCACGAGTTGGAATGTTGTTCAGTTTTTTATGCGTTTAAGTTTGCTAACTTTGTCTGAAAAGCCTGGAAAAGACGGGATAATGGATTATTTAACTAGCACTTATTCTGATTTCTCTCTTTCTCTCTTTCTCTCTTTCCTCTCTTTGTTTTTGGATACTGTTGGAAAATGTGTACACAGCACTTTGGGTTTAGCTTACATGAAGTTGCCCATGAATGCTTGCCACAGTTGTCTGCATGACATAATAATAAAAGTTTCATTCATTTATACAGTTACGATGTGATATGATAATATAAAATTCTGATGAAATACATAATAATGGTGCAGTCTGATATGTTTAGCCATACCTCATGTACCTATAGCTAAGTGCATTGTTATACATAAATGTCCTAGATTCCTTGTGACATGCCTCTGCCCACTTCAAAATCACACATAACGAGCGATCACGACTCTCAAAAATTCCTGGAATTCCCTGACTTCCCAGCCTGCAGATAACAATTGTTTTATTCATTATTACAGAGCAGGCTTATGTGCAGACAGTAAAAGCCCCATGCCATGCATTATGCCCCCTGTGTCTCACTCCACCCACGCCCCAACCCCTCCAAATCAGCCAGCCAACCATCCTGTGGACCGCCCTGTCAGGGGATGAAGAGCCTGTACAAGGAAGAGGGCAGTGGTAACACAGCTGCCCACCATGACCCGTACAAAAGATAGCACCCATATACTTTCTGACAGCCAGATTAATGAAACCCTATAGGAGCTTCTCTGTAGGCCCCCCCAAAAGCCTGACGGAGACAGAATAGTCTAACCAGCACCATTCATTACTGCGGGAGTACAGAGCACAGAAAGAGCACACACAGCACTGACAAACTAGCTCCTTGTGAGTAATAGCTAAAGAACTCATAAAGGAATACATACACATTTGTTGTGGATGCAGTAAATCTATGCCACTCCTTCTACAACTATCAAAAATCTGGCTTGTGCCCTGTAAAAATAAATCTGGCATGCATGTGGTGCAGTGGTGATGTGCAGTTATTTGGGAGTCAGCTATTTCACATGTTGAGTGAAAGAGAGCTTTCGATTAATTTTTGTTTGTCTCACTCAGTTATGCAGATTAG
The DNA here is from genome assembly GCF_002260705.1 of Seriola dumerili. NCBI lineage: Eukaryota > Metazoa > Chordata > Actinopteri > Carangiformes > Carangidae > Seriola > Seriola dumerili. The sequence continues at coordinate 8,586,244 of NW_019174474.1, forward strand.
TGGCCTTGAATGCAACAGAGGGAAAAGAAGTTCCTCTGACAACATACTAAAAGCTACATGGTATATAGCAACTGCAAGTCAGACTGAAAAAAAGCCTGTTTGTTGAGCGGTGACCAGCTGTGTTTGTACCTGTGTGAGTTGGTGGAAAACCTTCCTCTTTTATGTCAATACTTCAAATTTACCACATAAGTTTTTCAAATGACAAACAGTTCACAGATCATATTTATGCAGGAGGCAAAGATGTGAAAGTGACTAAGTAAAGTATATGCGAGTTTACTGGAGGAAATATGCAGTATCATAACCTCATTATGGTGTGTGTGTGTGTGTGTGTGTGTGTGTGTGTGTGTGTGTGTGTGTGTGTGTGTGTGTGTGTGTGTGTTTGTGTGTGAATGTGCGTGTGTGTACGTGTCTTATATAAACTTTGCATTCATGAGCCTCCTCTGATGCTTTCAAAGGCACTCACTCACAAAGCAAGGAAATATAAACACTGTCTCCTCGACTCTCCCTCAACATGCACATGCAAAGACACCCACTCTCTCATGCTGTCTCTCTCGCGCACGCACACACGCACGCACACACACATGTACACACATACACACACAGGCACGTGCATATAGAATGTATTTTAAATCACTAATGTGTGAACAGTTGATCTTGTTTGCACAGACCACCTGTTCTTTCTGGACACAAACAAAGCTTTGGCGTACGATGGGGTGTGTTAACAGTGTGGGGTGCGTAGGGGATGCCTTGCACAAGAGAAGCCTATCCACATGGTGTAGGCTGCATCAGATGGTTGGGCCCTGCAGGACGGCAGCCAGCTCCAACAGAACTCACACAGATCTCAAAGAATGGAGCTTCTTCAGTCCGCAACATACTGACATGTTTTGCTTTCCCGAGAAGTACAACTTCCTCCGGTGCAAGGAAAGCAGATTGCCAATGCAGCCTTGTCACTATATCATTTAAAGAGACAAGATCCTTTTCTTTTTACGTCGCATTTGTCTAAATATTTGCAATAGGGGAAATCAAAAGGAATGGCAAAAATAGAGGGAAAAACTAGACGTGTCTACTTTCAGTTGCTGAAGCACTTGGAGGCACTAAGACAAAAGTCATTAAACGAGTCATCACAAAATCACAGCGGGAGTCTGGTAATGCCACTTACAGTATCTCATTAAGCTATGGCATCTACAGGAAAAAACTGACAAACAAAGAGCATAATCCAAGGCACATTAACTGGGCTGATAATTCAATGAACTCTCATTTGGCAGCCATCTTGCCCTTGTGATGGTCTTTTTTCAGCCGCAGCAGCAGAGCACAGGCCCCTCGTGAAGTTCTTCTCTCCCTCTTTCTCTCTCTCTCTCTCTCTCTCTCTCTCTCTCACACACACACACACACATACACACACTCATATATATTTTCCTCCTCTCAATCTCTCTCTCTCTCTCTCCCGCGCTCTCTAAAACAACAAAACATCCACCATTAGACAACGGGGTACCAGCGTAATTAGAAAATGACTTCCTTTGCAATCCTAGCTAAGTAGTTTACACACTGTAATTACAGGGACAAAATCATCTTTTCATCATTTCACTGATTGAGCTCATCAACCCAGTGGGATCCCAGGACTGTGCTCAGGCAACATCTGGGCTAAGAGAATTAGCCCTTAGTTTAGCAGGCCTTACACAGTGGCAAGCAACGCCGCATGAACACCGGACATGGCCGTGGCACACATCTCTAATTGAGACTTTTTTTTATTTGTTGTTGTTTTTTTGTTTTTTTTGTGTGTGTCGGATTCTGCATCAGATTGGGTGTTAGATCACAAACCTTATCAAACAGCCCTCATTCAGCAGAGCAGTCAGAGTTAGCTCATTTTAATACAATGAGAGACAATTCAGGAGGAGGGCAAGGTCACTGCACAGTAACTACCTCTATTTCCCACACTTCCAAAAATGCCATATCAAACTTTTACTCCCCCTCAGCGCGCTCCTGTACTGGTGAATTGAAGCATTGAAGATTGACCTTGGTGCACAACAACATGCCTTTTCATGGGGCGCTCTGTTTACTCTAATTCTCTGTGTGCCCTCAGCCTTGACTTTCTAACAAACACATGTGGTCCTGGAGTTGAAGGTGAAGTGCTTTCGTTCGTCTCTGTCCTGTGGAAGGGCTCTGCCTCTGTGTGTTGGCAACAGAGGCAAGTGTTTAATGTGGCAGCTGTTAGCCTCGTGGATTTTCACTAATCACTCTCTCCTGATTACTCTGATGAGTGTATGATGCTCTTAAATAATCAACCCGCAATGAAAAAAAAAAGAAAAATAATTATCATCATCTCCCTAAGTAGTGCAGCTGCACCCGCCTGCAATAATTACAACTAGAACAGGGCGCCTTCTCTCGTCACTTACAACCACTTATTATTAGAGATAACGCTAATTGGTGCAGTGGTGGGCGACAATTCTTCATGGGGTTCATCATAAAAAGCCAAACCTTGAAAGTTATGGCACATTAGAGGTCTTAAAGCCAAGGTACGGTATTAAACACTGCATGCTGAGACACGCCGATAATCTGAGCCAGGGGAGTAGTAGATGTCCTATCAGTAGCCCCTTGGTTGCCTCGCTGCCTTGCCCTCACTCCACCCTTCCCCCACTCCTGGTATCAGCCTGGCAGACACAATTAACATTTTCATAAAAACAATTCCCTGCCTCCAATAGTCCAATGTAATTTGTTTTCCATCTCTGTTCATTAATCATTGTTTAAATCGGTGAGCCATCCCCTCCACTCTGCCATCTGCACTCAGCTGTGTTACAGATATGACACCTTCCCCCTTAATGGGAGCTGACAGCCAAGAGAGGAGGCCTGTGGAAAATAGCTTCCTGCATGTGCACTTCCACCTCACATACTGCCAGCAGGTGAGAGAGGGGTATTTAATGGGTTCTGATTAATCTCAAAGGCAAACAACATTACACTACAATATTATACAGCATGCAACACTACAGTATAGGCACATACAACACAGATGTATAGAAAGCGCGCAGAGCCGCCCGCAGTGGCGAGAATAACTGGACCAAAACTCATGCAGACATGCCTTATAACAATGGTGATGCATTCCACATTTTGTCGAAGTTGTCGACTGTTTTTTTTTTTTTTTCTCTCCTCTAGTTAAATTAGTGCAGTGTTCCTACAATATGCTATTGTTTTCCTGGAATTGGGAGCAAGGTTATTAATTATTCACTGTTGTGTTCTCATATGAGGGGGCTATGCTTTTCACTGTATTGCCTCATAGCTCAAATACTTAGGGCCATGGTACTCGGGCAAATTTCATGAGGCAACATCACAGAGATATTATTATCACAAGGCAGACACTTAGGAGATTAAAAGTTTCCTGAAGAGTTTGAATGATTGGAAAGGTTCAGATTCTCCTGTGATAGGATTTCAAAATTCCAGGACTTCTGTGGTCCTCACGGGGGAAAGACAAAACAAATAACTTTTGCCTTGCTTTTTTCTTTTTTCTTTTTTTTTTTTCCAAGTGATTTTAAGCCTAAGTCTAAATAGCTTAGGCATTTTGGGGGAAAGAAAATCCTACTCAATGTGGTGGTAAGTGGGTGCCAAAAAGTTCATCTGGCCTGTTGATTTCAGCATGGATTACAGATATTCAAATCATGTGCCTCATGTTCAAACAAGTGCTTCTATCAGGGGAGAAAGTTGCCAAGCAGAGCTTTGTCATGTAAGCTGTATGAATTTACTGCAGCATAATGAGAAAACGGCTGTGGCGCTACATTTAATACAGTTTCATCCACTCACCCTCCTTCTCTCCAATTTCCTCTCAGTTTTGATCAGAATCATTTCAAATACCCCTCCAGTCTCCATCCAGGCCAGTTTTACAGTTAAAAAAAAAAGAAAAGAAAAAGATCACCTGAACATATGCATCCACATTTTTGTCTTTTTGTATCAGGAACTGTGTCACAGCAGCACACACATGGTCCCAGTTACAAAACGCTTCAGACAAACGCCCCAACTCTTTTTGGGGTGTCTCTAACAAGGGCAGCAGCAGCAGCAGTAAATGATGTGTATATTCAAAGCTGAATATTTCATGTTGATTGATCGTACTGACTGCCACCCACCTGCTCCTCCTCCTGTCCCACCGGAGCTGGCATGAGGAGAATTCAGTAATTGAGAAGAGCAGAGCATGGTCTCTCTTTGCTCACATATGACAGATGGGGCATCATCGCTTCAAAGGAGAGCATTTGGAAACAGGAGGAAGGGGAGGGGGCAGGCAGAGGGTGAGGGTGGCTTTGAAAGTAGCTGTGCCACTCTGTACAGGTGACAGTAAAAAAAAAAAAAAAAGAAAGAAAGAAATATCTAAAGCAGATACTGTGTTACAGCAGGTAAAGGTGCAACTTTAAAAACCTGTGAATAGAGCCATTTAAGGCTACTCAGTGAATCCAATGAACATCAGGCAAACTGTAGGTACAGACACTGTAGGCTACTGCTGTAATGTAGCTACAGTCTGGTTTTTAATGATGGGATTTATGGCTCTAAATTGCAATCAGACATTGTGACATAAAAAAAACGTGAGGGACGGTCGTCATGAAAGCATTATGGATCATGTCCATGGCCCACTGTTCATACAGCATATGTACAAGTAAACACACACTTGCTGTTTCTACATTCTTTAGAAAGACTCTCGCCTTTTTTTTTTTTTTTTTTACAGTAACGTATCGAACTGAATTCCTTAGTCACCTTTCTGTCCTCGCCTTTACTCACTTTTATACCCCCAAAAAAACAAAAAAAAAACAAACAAAAAAAAAACAGTGGCAGCAGTGAGAAAGGCACGTCTATCAGAATCCGACTCGTCAGAAACTTAAACTCTCACACTTTTCACAGATAAGTCACAGAGTAAATCCTGGAGAGCGGCGGTGGTTTGCGCTTACCTGGCTAATGCGAAGAGACGCGGAGGACAAGAGGTGACAGCTGGAGTTCAGTGGAGAGTGATGTTGAACTGGATGACTGACTGCTGACTGACGGACCGTACGCTTCACACGCTTTATCATAAAACGCCCAGCACACACAGTCGGACCCAGATTTCTCCCCCCTTCAACTCCCGTTTCCTCTATACAAAAAAAAAAACAACTCAATAAAAATAAAAAAAACCTTTAAGCGCTTTCTCCGGACGAAGGCAGCGGTGTGATTTGCTCTGTAGTATTTCCAGTTGAGGAAAGAGGTAATGAAATCTGTCTTATAAAAATTACTCGGGATACTTCGACATGTCCCGAAGCCGTATGTCTCCCTCATCTGGCCGCTGGTGTGTAAGTGTAACAGACTGGCGCCGTGCGTAAAATGTGCACTGGCGTCTCCAGGACGCAGACATCATCAATCCCTCCTCTGAGATTCACGCATATGAAAGTATTATGTGGTGTTATGCGTGTCAAATTTGGTATGGGGATTACCTGCAAAGAGTAGTCATTTTATGTTCTTTGAAAACTTCTGTTAGAACATGTAACAGCATAGAGATAGAGACGTTGCTCTCTATATATAGACATCAAATGATTCAGATTTCTACGGGCTGATCCTGTATGTTGTATTTACCCCTAAGCTTTATGGAACCAAACTGTTTGCTGGCATATAATGGGATAAAGGATCACTATACCTCTATGATTCTGCATTTTAGTTGGTAAATGGCTCTATTACGGAATCTTAACTGGATGCTCGTAACATTTATCACACTCCCATCCATGTGACCTTCACTGTACATAATCCTGCAAGGAAGTTAAGGAGGAGCCATCTTATTTCAAGTAAGTGAGTGCATTCCAAACATATTCCTCTCAAGAAATTCCTGCACATTATTAGAAGTCCTTAATAAAGCAAAAACCATCATAAAAGACACCAACACAGCACCAGGTCCTTGGTCTTGATGTTGTGGTGAAGATTTGCTGTAGTTAACATGAAAGAAAAATATATTGGGACAGGTCAGGTGATCATTTTTATGCTTTATTTTGTGTTTTTTCTTGTATTGGAAGTTGAATTAGTGATGACCCTTTTCCATTCTCCTGGCATGTTGCCTCACTCTTCTCCTGCAGTTATGGTAGTTGGCTGAAAGGTGGAGCTTAGAGGGTGGCTAGTTAATACCGGCCCATTTGGGTAGGGCCTCCCAAAAGGCATAAAGGTCCGCCCCTCAGGTAGTCTCCCTCTCTCTCAGCTGGGCCTGCTGCAACTTCTACAACCCGTCTCTCTCTTTGTCTGGTTTGTTGCATCTTACAACACACACTACACCATATTTTCACCCATCCAAGAACTTCTGACATGACTGATGACTTTCTTACTTACACACACCATTTGGCTGGTTACTTTGTTTATTCATTTGAGTTAAATAAATTGTTTCTTGATCGAAGTGTCTGTGTGTGGCCTCCCTTTTTGTTGCCGGCTTAGAGCCAGTCGGTAACAAATGGGGGCTCGTCCGGGATACTCAATGGTTAGTGCTGGGAAACCGGCAATGTAAAGTTTCTCTAGGGGAATGTTTCACACAGATTTTGGTGCTCTGGTATTTTTAGGGGGTTTGTGGATTAACTGTTTGTATTCCACTGAGAGTGTTGCTCCATAGATCTTGGCCTGCAAATATTACACATTTTCCTGAACTGCCAGTAAGTTTTGAAGGCTTCTGAGTTATTTGGAACCCTTATTCCTGATGGGCATAAGCAATGTGGGGCACTAGCTGTCTTTGTTGTTTTTGTGTAGTAAGCGGTTAGAGCTGTGCTCGGGGGCACTACCAGGACTGTCTAGGTGATTTTCAGCATGCTGGAAGTTAACTGGGTTGCTGGGCCTTGTGTTTAATCCATCCTGGTGCTGACCTGCATGAAGACTAGGGTTGAGTGAGTTAGTTAGTATTGGTTAGACAGTTAGCCAGAGGGATAGGGTTCAATATTTAAAGCAGCCTGTTAACTCTGTTGTGTAGTGGTGGGAAATTTTGTCTTAATTTGTAGTCTTTGCCTATCTGGGGTGGGTTGATTTATTGAGTCGTTCATGTGGAAAAGGTGCTCCAAGGTGGTGAAATGGCTTCAATTGATGATTTTGTTTGGTCTTCATCTGAGGATTTGCTTAACTCTTACAAATGAGAACAGCTCTTTAAAGTGGCTGAATATTACAGTGTTTAGCTTTCTAAGAAGCTAAATAAAGAGGAGTTGTTGGCCACGTTGAAGGCACAATTGGTGGAGTTAAATATTTTGTCTGTTTCAGTGGAGGGTGCCAGTGCCCGGGTAGCTAGTGTGTCTGATGTAGTTTCTGCTAGGGTCAGTGGGCCAGGTAAAGTGGTGGCTCCTGTTTGGACTGGGCTTGGGGCTGCTTTGACATTTAAGCAACAGAAAGAGCTTCTCCTGCTAAAACTGCAACAGGAACGAAGGAATGTTGTGGAGGTAGAGAAGTTGAGACAAAAGTTACAGTTAGAGCGTTATAGATTGGACCTTATAAGTGAGGGGAAGCTTCAAGCTGAACCAAAGGAGGAACCAAAGGAGTGTGTTTCTCCCACTCCAGCATTTGATGTTGCTGTCAATTTACGGTTAATTCCAAAGTTTCATGAAGAGGACCCTGACATCTTTTTTGTGTTTGAGCAATTTAGCTGAAGCTCGAAACTGGTCTGATGCTTAGCGTATCCTACTACTGCAATGTGTGTTCACTGGTAAAGCCCAGGAAGCTTTCTCAGCCTTGAATGCTACAGATAGTGGTAGCTATCAGTTGGTTAAAGCTGCTGTATTTAAGGCATATGAACTGGTACCTGAAGCATATCGTCAGCGGTTCAGATCTCTTAGGAAAGAGAAGCAGTCCTACATGGAATTTGCTCGTGACTTATCCACTCATTTTAGCCATTGGTGTGTTGCTTCTGAGGTCAAAACCTTAAGAGAATTGCAGGAACTAATTTTGCTTGAGCAGTTTAAAAATACTCTACCTGATCGTGTTGTTACTTACATCAATGAACAGAAAGTAAGCAAGGTTTCTGATGCTGCCAAACTAGCTGATGAATTTGTCTTGACCCATAAAGGTTTTTTTGGTGAGAGCCGGGGTGGTGGAGATGGTGGCAGCAGGGAGACCATTGTGGGAGTTTTTTCCCACCAAGTCTTTGTCGGAAGGGACAGATAAGTTTTCAGCTAAAGCAGGTTATAGTTTACGGGGTAAGTTGGACCCTAACTGCATCTGTAACTATTGTTGTGGTAAAGGACACTGGAGAAATGAGTGTCCAGTTTTGAAGAAAAAATTTAACCCTGTCTATGTACCTGCAAAATCCTCTGGGGCTGCTGTGTCTTTTCATGCAGAAGAAAGAGCCCGTGCCATTGCTTCTGTGCAGGCACACATGAAGCCCTCTTCCTCAAAGTTGGTGTTTGAGGGTTCCAGTTGTGGAACAGGAACAGGCAAATTTTTCAGCTAAGGATGATATTGACTCTGGTTATGCTGCATTTGTGTCAGATGGTTATGTCTCACTGGTTGGGAGTGGTAGGAAAGTGCCTGTAAAGATTTTAAGGGATTCAGGGGCACTGGATTCATTTATTGTGGAATCTGTGTTACCTTTTTCTTCAGAGATACACTGGTTCCTGTGTTGTTCAGGGAATGGGTTTGACTGTTTTCTCAGTTTCCCAGCATAAATTGATCCTTTTTTTCAGACCTGGTCCAAGGTGATGTGGCCATGGGAGTCCGCCCTTCCTTGCCTATGGGGGGCGTACAGGTCATCTTAGTACTGTACTGTAGTACTTGTACTGATCATAGGAAGGTGAACCAAGTTACCAAGTCTGACTCTTTTCCACTTCCACATATAGAGGATTACGTGGACCAGTTCCGGCTTGGTGAAGTTTGTCAGTAAGTTTGACTTACTTAAAGATTACTGGCAGGTTCATTTGATGCCTCGAGCTAGGGAGATTGCATTTATTACACCCAGTGGTTTGTATTCCTACAGTTATGCCATTTGGTTTACGTAATGCCCCAGCTACCTTCCAGCGCCTAATGAACAAGGTGATGTCTGGATTGGTGGGCTGTGCTGTGTACTTGGATGATGTTGTGATTTATAGCGACTCCTTGGAAGATCACCTTCAGCGCATCTGGGCCCTGTTTGACCAGTTACCCTGGGCATTGCTCACTGTTAACCTGGCAAAATGTGAGTTTGCCAAGGCAACCGTCACCTACCTGGGTAAGGTAGTTGGGCAGGTGTGCCCAGTAAGGGCTAAGGTGTTAGCAATTGATCAGTTTCCCATGCCAACGACCAAGAAGGAACTTTCTTGTTTCTTGGGAATGGTGGGTTACTACCATGGGTTCTGCAAAAATTTCTCAACAGTGGTTTCTCCGCTCACTTCCCTTCTTAGTCCAAAGGTTAAATTTGAATGGTCTCTTCACTGTCAAGAAGCTTTCAACTGTCTTAGCAGCTCCTCAGATGAACCAGCCCTTCTTGCTCTATGTGGATGCTAGTAAGGTGGGAGCTGGTGCTGTACTCATGCAGGCCAATGAAAAGGGTATCGATTGTCTGGTGAGTTTCTTTTCTAAAAAGTTCAACTCGCATGAATTGAACTACTCTATTATGGAAAAGGAATCACTGGCACTCATCTGGGCCTTGAAACACTTTGAAGTTTATGTTGGGGGTGGAGTAAATCCGTTGGTGGTGTACACCGATCATAACCCTCTAACTTTCCTCCACTCTCTCCAAAACCCAAATCAGCGTCTTATGCGTTAGTGTCTGTTCCTCCAGCCTTTCCATTTAGACATCCGTCATGTCAAGGGAGATGAGAACACAGTTGCTGATGCCATGTCTTGAGCTATGCCTGTTTAAGTTGACTTGTGTGCTTCCTGCCTGTTCTGATTCACCTCTTAAACTGCTCCCTAGGTACCAGGGTTGCCGAGGGATGTGGCATTTCACGGTCTTGGGAGACGATTACTTGCAGGTTGTATGGATATGAACAAGTTTATACGATATAGCTTATATGGCGTTCCCCTGGTTAAGGCTAATATACCGGAGGATTTGGATTAAGGACCTTAAGCTGTTTAGCTTGGTTATTATTATTTGAGAAATGTAAGTTGTTTTCTTGCTGTAGTTGTTTTTTTGGGATCTAGTTAGGACCCCCATTTTAAGGGAGGGGGTGTGATGACCCTTTTCCATTCTCCTGGCATGTTGCCTCACTCTTCTCCTGCAGTTATGGGAGTTGGCTGGAAGGTGGAGTTTGGAGGGTGGTTAGTTAATACCGGCCCATTTTGGTAGGGCCTCCCAAAAGGCATAAAGGTCCACCCCTCAGGTAGTCTCCCTCTCTCAGCTGGGCCTGCTGCAGCTTCTACAGCCTGTCTCTTTGTTTGGTTTGTTACATCTTACAACATGCACTACACCATATTTTCACCCATCCACACACTTCTAACATGACTGATGACTTTCTTACTTACACACACCATTTGGTTGGTTACTTTGTTTATTCATTTGAGTTAAATAAATCGTTTCTTGATTTGAAGTGATTGTGTGTGGCCTCCCTCTTTGTTGCCGGCTTAGAGCCAGTCGGTAACAACCTACAGACTTTTATTTTAAGCAGTCCATCTATTTTCAAAGGTGGTAACGGAACAATTAAAGCTGCAACTAGTGGTTATTTCATCAACAATGAACCTGTCAACGATTAACTAATTAAATGCTTTTTCTATGAAAAACATTGTAAAATTAGCACAGTCCAAAGAAATGTCTTCAAATTGCTTGTTTTGTTTGAGCAAAAGTCAAAAGCCCAAAGATATTTAATTTGATAAAGGAAGCAAATGCTCACATTGGAGAAACTGGAACCAGACAATATTTGATGTTTTTGTCTGAAAAATGACTTAAAATAACTTTTTTTGATGATTGACTTGAAATTAGTTGACTAAACATTTCTGCTCTAATAATGATTTTGTATAAACATTGTCCAAACTTTTTGGTGAATATTAAGTTGTTTTTTGTTATGTCCTTTCAAAGACATGTAGAGCCAAAACAAACATCTACATGCCTGGTGTGATTCTTAAATTTTGTTGAATTTCTTTGAGGGAATTTGATGAAGTGTGAGGTGTGACAAAGTTGCTGAGCTGTGACATCACCATGGATCATGTGTTTCTCTCCTGTGATTTCCACCTGAGGCTCATTAGTGGGATGAGTAAGGAACAAAAACCTGCTCCTCTTATGGGCCACGAGTGTAAATGATGTAGGTACAAGAAACTTAGATCTTTATGGTGAAATTACAGCAAAGCAGATGGCTAGCACACTGGGTGCTGTTCAATGCATTTGTCTGACATTTGGAGCTAAGTGTAACTCTTACCCCCCACCCCCACCCCCCCCCCCCTCCAGGCCAAAGCACCTGTCTGGACAACAATACCTGCTTGAATCCTTCATCACATAACTCTTAAAATCCCTCTTAATCCCTGAAATGGAGATCTCGCCTGTGTTCCAGCCCATTACATAGTTCGTACGCTAGATTTCTTTGAAATGTAGTTCTGCTATGTTCCAGCATATACCTTCACAGCTTAACCTACATAAGTCCATTGATCTGTGTCTCACCAACACAACGCTAGCATGTTAAGCATTGCCTAATCTGTCTCATGCTACCTGGATTTTCATATTGGAGAAATAATCCTGATGAAGGGGAAGTGGGGGGGCAGAGTCACCTCAGGACCTGTTTAAAAGCTTCTTATCAGAGACCTGCACTCCCACCATTTAGCTAAAAGAGGAGTGATAGCCTTTCAACTCACAAGCCGCAGCTTTAATTAAAGCTACTTGTGGGTAAGATGAGGTACAGTTGTGTGTATGAGTTGGCCCTCTAGAAATCTAAATTGTGTCCAAAACAATACAGTTCAGTCGACGACTATGGTCTTTTCACATCCACTGTAAAACACTTTCCTCCACATAACATGTTAACCTGGCCTAAAAGTGATTTTTGTAAGCAGGTCCAAATTTTCAAAGGTTATACCAAACTGTCGGAGGCCAGAAAAAAAGAATTAGTTAAACCATATAAATGAATAAGCAAATATAAACCACTTATGTCAACTGTGAGGGAATTTTGAAAAAAATATTGGATCCTGTTTAACAGTGAATTTGTGTTTTTTACATCTGTTTAGATTTAAATCCAATCATAACAATCATAGCAATACCAGTAATATAACCCAAAAGCAATAAACAAGATATGACCTGATAATTTTTTCCTCTTCATTTTGAGTCCAGTCATATGAGGCTGAATAAAAACGTGCACACATCTTGTCTTATACACACTTTTTGCTCTGTCTGGCAGCTATTCTACACTTCACCAGTGCTGAGAAGTGCAGTACATTTACACAAAGTATATTTACACAAGTGCTGTACAATTTTGAGGTACTCAGACTTTAATGGAGTATTTCCCTTACAAAAACGCAGTGTCTAGCTGAGGCCCCTGGTCGTGTCTCAGATGTCTGAGTTGTTCAACCAAAGAGGCATTTTTCTCCTCTGAACTTCTCAGATGGTTTTATTGAACCATTCAAGGCCCAAAACAGGTGAAAGCATCCTATATTCAACAAAAAAAATGAAAGTCCAAAAAAAGGAATACAAATTCATGTGGTAGAACTTTTTTTTTTTTTTTTGTGAGCTTTTCAAGAAGCCACTGAACCACATTTTGCTGATAATACTCAAGTCATTTTATGTGAGAGAAATTTCAAATTAAAGACTTGTAATGGAGTATTTTCACACTGTTGCATTGATACGCTTACTGAGTAAATGATCTGAGTACTTCCTTCACCACTGCACTTTTTTAAAAAGAATCAGATTAGTGAATTAATTCAGAGCTATGTTCGGGTATCCTAGTGTTTTCTGATGTCACAATTTGGTTTCCTCTTTGCCACAACTTAGAAAATAGAAAATAGAGTTGCACTTCTCTTGGTGAGTGGGTGAAGCATTGCCATCCCAGGATATTTTCATTATCATGTTTATCTAAAGTTTGTTTTTTTGTTTTTGTGCTGTTGCATATCAAGGGTGTTGCTGCAATGCTGTCTAACAGCTCAAAATTTTTAAAGTGTTTCACCTCAACCATTGATGTTATGGCAGTCATCTTGCATCATCCACGTATGCACTCATAGAGCAGTTGAGCAGTTGTGTATTTAATGTGCTGTAGTGGGGATTTATCTCATGCACAGTCATACTGCAGCCAAGAATTGCAAACTGTAATCTACAAACCAGACTTTCTCCCGGTCTTCAACGGTTCAATTTTGTTTTTTGAGCCTGAACTGAACTTGATTTGTTGTCACAGTGGTTGGCTTGGAAATTCCCTCTCTTCCATTAAGGCTGTCGTTTGACTGTACTTTTACTAACTGGAGTAGGCACTCTGCGTTTGGTTGGTTTTACAACTTTGATGAAATGTTATTGCTCCCTTAGAAGGTTTGGTTGCAATTTGAGCTGGTGCTTTACTTAGCTCTTCAAATTTTAATGCACAACAGGAAATTCACCAGGAGTAACAATAATTCATAAAAAAGACCATATTAGCTCAGTCAGTATCTGGTAATAGCTGTTTAAAGACCAAAACAATTTACACTAGGTATCAGAAGCAAAAATGTGTTACCATTACACATTATTACTATGCTGTCTAGCAAATATTTGAGAAAACCTTTCCAAATTGTTTCTGATGAAGATATTGAGATAGAAATAAAACACCGTCAGCTAAAGAAAAATGAAACAGAAATCCATCAAGAGCAAAGATTTTTTTTCTTTTTTTTTTCAAAGAAGAAAAAGGAAACGAGGCTTGTAGCCAAAATCGTTTATTTTCCTTTTAGTTTCCATCAATATTCTTTTTTTTCTGTTACACAAAGCTTGTGACAAAGGAGTACATACATTCATTAGGCAGGTCAAAAGAAGGTAAAAGGAGGAGCTATAGCGGGCACCTGATTCTGGTTAATGATCAGTACTTGAAAAAGAAACAAAACAAGGCAGCTATGGCAGCCTAAAGTCATACCTAAACTGGCAACAGCATGGACCAACAGAGGAGCAGCAGACAGGGGAATGTATGACAGCAATCAGTTTGAAGAGGCCCAACAGAAACATGGACAATTATGAAGTGCCATTTATACTGTAGAAGCAGATAAGCAAAAGAGACAGCATTACCTAAGTGTTCGGAGCTTGTTAAAAAGCAGAAAGACTGATTTGGTAACATTGCTACTGTTACTTTTTCCACACTGAACAGTTTTATTCAATGACAGAAACCGTGTGTGGTTAAAAGTGAAAGTGGATTAAAGAAGAGTGAAAGAAAGTAAAAGAGAGGATGGTTTGTCCAGTTCATCAGCTGTAGAAAAGAAACACAGGCTTTCTTTTTAAAAAAAAGTTATTGTGAAACGTGGATATTTGCTCTTCAACAGTCACTTCTGCTGCAACCTGGCAGCTTTAAACTTAGACACCCTTTTCGGGGCCTGCTGGGGCGGTGCCGCGTCGGGCGCCACCTCCTCTTGTTTCCTCTCCAGTATGGTCGGCAGGGCCGGTGGAGCGATGGTCAGGTGTGGAACCGTTGAAGGCATCGGGTCCTTTTCTACCACTGTACCTGAAAAGGCCTGGAAGAAATGAGAGAAATGTTTTCATGCTGCGTTTTCTTGTTCACACTGCCTACTGTGACTGACATTTAGAGAGTTGTTTGACCACAGGCAGCTCCCACTTCAACTTAAAGAGGCTTCTGTGGGAGTTTTGTTATGTTCTCATTAAGATGCGTGAGGCTCAGAGGTGCCATTCTCATAAACTGTTTCATAATATAGGTATGCAGCCGAGGCCTTCACGCTCTAACTGTGATTGAAGACTACACAAAGAAACTTGACTGGGATCTGTTTAGATAAAAAAGACAGTGAGAAGTATAACAAAAATTATAACACAACCAATGTGTTTTACCTCAAATCTGCTGGCGGGGTGCAGTGGCACCGCCGTAGGACTGTCCTCCTCTGTAATGCCGTCACTGGTGTCGCTGTGCGTTGCCTCGTCGTGACTGAAGCTGCGTCCGATCATCCGGCGCTCGTCAAAGTCTGCCGCGCTGCTCTCGCTCGTGTCGCTGCACACGCTGTTCTCTCTGCTCCGTGACTTTAGGATGGACTTTCTGGGGATGGGTTCCCCGTTCTTCACGTCCACAAACAACCTGAGAGAAAAACAACAATCAGCCGGTGTCACTAAGCAATTCAACAATAATTCATTAAGGTCCTAGTGTGTTGTTTTTTTTTTTTTTACCTGTAAATGTCTGCTGGTGTTGTGATTTTGTGAAGTTCGTGATGGGAGTGTCCATTGTTGTGTCCGTTTTTCTTTTTCCTCTTTGAATGTTCCTTCTGCTCTTTCCTTTCACTGAACTTCAATGTGGTGTTTTTTCCTGTGTTTATCCTCACCTGAGGCAAGAGTCAGAACCGGGTCAAGGTAAAGGCAAAGTCACCAAAACAGAATTAAACGGCAGAATGTAAAGAGGAGAAAAGAGCAAAAGCTTTATCACTCTGACCTTCTTGGGTTCGACTGTGTGAGAGAAGAAGATGGTAGGCAAGCAGTTGCCTTCTTCTTCCTCGTCATCGTCCTCCTCTTTGCGGTCCACGTTTGCTGGAGCTTTGCTGTGGGGCACAGAGCTCCAGCTTGGCTTCAGACTCAGTCCATTGACAGGAGGAGCAGCATCTCCCTCCTTCTCCTCCTCTGAGGAAGAGGATGATGTGTCCTCTCCATTCACATCTGCATTATCAGATAATCTGAAGGAAAACAATCCATGAAATATTTCAATTTCTTACCAGATCAAAGTTACTGAGAAATATTCACTGGCAAAAAAAAAGCAGGCCCCTGTGTACTCATGTACCTGTACTGCTCATCTTGTAGCTCCTCCATTTTCTCCAGTTCATCCAATCTAGCCCAAAGCTCCTCCTCAGTCAGGATGCCTTTTCTGCTCCCTCCATCTCCTCCATCTCTGCCCTCTCCGTCATTCTCCTCGTCCTCCTCTTTTAGATCAAATATGGCATCCAGCTTTGGCTTAGAATTTGGTTTGTGAGCTATTCTTTGCCTGCCTGTTAAAGCAGACAAAATGGAAGACTAAATGTCAATCTGAGTTTGGGTTAAAGCTTTCTTTGTCTTCTCATTTGTGCACCATGCAAGATGCACAAATAAAATGAGGGCAGAGGAAAGACTGACAAAGATACCTTTGATGACAGCAGTGTCATTATTTCCGACGTCTTCTCTGATGTCAACATAGTCCCCTTTACTCTAAAGAACAAGCAGGGTCAATACATTTGTCCTCATTTATACTTTATGCAATATCTTATCTGTGAGATGACTGGTAGTAATGCAACATACGGCTGAGATTGTTTCCAAATCCTTTGCAAACCCAACTCTGGCTTCAAAGTTTTTCACAGTCTTGGATAGATTGTCAAGTTCACTCTTTACATCTGTAGAGGGAAAAAAAAGGTGCATTATCATGAAAATGCATGCAGAGTTGGAGGCAGACTGACAAAATCCATCGTGCAAAAAAAAAAAAAAAAAAAAACTGGCTGCAGGCTACAAGAGATTTCAATAAAACATTTAACACAGCAATGACAACCAGCTGCTAAAGAGTTAAAATTCTAAACAAGTTGGGGGGAAAAAAATTGAAAAATGATGACACAAACAGTTCATAATATCTTCTGCCCTGAATACTACTCCGGATCATTAAATCTTCACAACAATTAAGCCCTTTTACTAATAGCAGCAGAGGGCCCTTGTTTCCATGGCGATCGGGAGCCCCTCCAGTCAGTGCATCAACTGGAAGTGAGGAAAGGTCAAACACAGAAGGCCTGACAACTCAGCCGCTGTCTGACACATTTCAGCTAGCTATGTTTGTATTACAGCACTTAGCTCTGTAATAGCGGGGTGGGCAGGGTCAGGAGATAGGAGGCAGAGGGGAGGGGGGTAGTGGTGGGGGGACAGACGGCTGCGGATGGGCTGTGGCAGCACATTTCTGCTTCACTAAACACCCTAATAATGTTCACATCAGAGATCGTTACTTGGGCCCATTTGACTTGATATGAGATTTTCAGACATAGAATGAACAGCAGGGAAAACACTGGAAAAAAACAGCTACATATATTTGACTTATTCTTCTGCAAGAAACAATGTTGCAATGATTTGACTTGCTTTGACCACAGGGGAGGAAAAGTTGCGATTTGCTTTTCCAAGATTTACAACAGAGGTAGGGACAGCGGGGTTCTGTGATGAATGAATGCAAAAGTAAAACAGTGAATAAGTTCTACAAATGTGCCTTGTAGCTTCCACCCGTGTGAAAAAAAGTGCCCTGCAGATGTCAGAAATCATGCAGCACTTCCGTACAGTTATTACAAACAGTGTTACACTTGCAGTGTCTGTGTATAGCATAGATATAGTCAAAAGTTTCTCGCACAGTTAAATGTTGAATCATGGCACAGCTAAAAGTAAGTTTGTCTCTTCAGTGCTAAGACAAGCCATCCAGACTTGATGCAGCTACACCCTCTGGTGGACGAAGACCAGCAGTGTCAATTGATTACATTAAAAATAAACAAAGCAATCTGTTTACAGAGAGGAACACAGACTCACATTTCATCCTGTGATCAACAATTTTCTGAGCTTGCTTGGCAGAGCACTTAGCGAACCAGTTGTCACCGAGCAACGCTGTGACCTCATTGGTGTGCACCAGCTTCCCAGGCATGAAGGCCAGAGGTCCAAAGGGCACCTGTTTATAGCACAATGAGCAGAGGGAAGAAGAGCAGAAACGATTGAAAGAAGGTGGCAGAATGTGGGCATGAAAGTGGGAGAAAAGAAGAAATAAAACTCTCAATGCCAGTAGTAAAAATGTATATGTTTAGGGTCAGCTTCTGCAAAGTTAAGAAGCTTGTGACACAGGTTAATGGTAAACTTACCATTTGCAACAGGAATTCACTTTAAAACTAACCCCCAATTCCTGGGGTAGAGTAAATGAGTCTGTATGTGTTCTCTGTTCTTGTGAGGTTAGCACTCACCATGATGTCATAGGACAGTTGATCTGGAAGAGTTTTAAGACGGTCACTCAGGGCTTCATAGTCACCTGACACCTTGTTCCTGCAATTTCATGGATTTACAATGACATTAGGCCAAGAACTCTTCAAATTAGTATTTTTTTCCTGCTAAAGTTCCATCTCTATTATAAAGTCATTTGTTGTCCAATTACATTTGTTTGACTTATTTTGGGAAATTAAACAGGACAATGGGAAGCAAACCACAGCTATGGAGTAATGGGGAAGTGCAGATTTCAGGGGAGACATGATATAAACCAAAATGGCTTCAAGATGTCGCTAGTAGTTATTTGTAGTAGAACGATGTAAAACTTTAGACTTCGGAGGAAGTCATGACAACAGAGTACGCTATACTATGATGGCATCTTCAATGCAGATTAAGAACACAGAAATGTATCCAGTTACTCTCTCTCTTTCATCAAAGCAGTTTGGAAATACAGTTAGCAGAGGTTTGTTAGCTTTGTACATAATATGAACTCCTCATGTTGGCATAACTTCCAATTACTCTTGCAGCAATTATTTTGTAGGCAGAAGAAAGCACTATGCATCCAAAATCCCTTAACATAGGAAAAACAGAGATTTATTAGTCTAATTGGTTGCTCTATAGTAATCCGTTGAAGACTGTTGTTCCCTTTACACGCTCCTAAAAGAAAGTTTTCTGAGAAAGAAAGTTTTAAATATAAGTTATCATGTGTTAAAAGTAGTTTTACTAATACTATATAATATTTATAAAGATGTGAGAAAGACAGAGAACTTCTTTGAATGTCATAACAAACAGACCTTTTTGACAGAAGACATTTTGACATGTTACAGTAGGAAAAGCACAGGTGTAGATAACAAAATTGGCAATGGCTAAATTCCATTTTGCCATTTCAGGTTCAGGGTCCTACTATTGTTCATGTTGGCTCACTGTTATACTGTCATAACTTACTGGGACACTTGACTAGAACAGAGCCATTGTTAATGTGGTTAGTAACCCCTGTGATGAATACTGGACTTTTGGACCCATTTGCAATAAACTGGACTCACAAATTTTTTTTATGGTATTTTATTGCTCTTTTTTGAAATTGAAAAAGTCACCGCTGTTTACTTGTATGGGCCTTACACATCTGCACATGTTGTTGTTGTCAGTTGTTGTGCCTTCAAACCTATGCTAATGCCACATCCACATAATTTGGGATGGATGGTAGAGTTGGGAAAGATTCCCATTTTACTTGCAAGCGTTCACGATTAAGACTGCTGTATGAATACAGAATTGGTCATGTGAGGATTAAAATACTGTGCGCTGACAATACCATATCCACTCTAGGTGGATGGACACTAGGTTTTTGGCTGATGTGAGGTGTTTGCTTCAGAGGAACTTCGTATCATTAAATATATCTGAGTTTTCAGAAATATCATTCGTTTCAATGTTGTAATTATGACTTGGAAGTTGTGGGAATGCTGTTCACAAGTGGGAAACTCATAATTATAATAACTCTGATAAAGGATATGACTGCGACATCAGGTTACATTTGAACAGACGTATGCTGAGAATTATGCGAGGCCACTGCACTCAATGTACCAATAACAATGATAATGCCCAACAAGTCCAATAGGAGAGTTGGAGTGATGTCAACAGTCTGTACAAGCCCACACAGTCCTGAGAAGAACAGGAAGTGAAAACACCTATGTGTATGATGCACCATGGTGCTGAGGCCTTTTTAAGACTGACAGTAGGGCTTCTCAGTTTTAATTACCATGATACTCTTGACCACTATAGCTTTGCCCCAACTTGAATCTGAGGAGAGATCTAACAAAGTGGCATAAAATGGAACGAAACTCATTGTTCACAAAGGTAGATAACTGTATTTCGTCCATTCGGCAGTTCATTACTGAAAACCACTGTTGGTGTGTAGGGCCTTTAAAGTTGGTGTTGTACTGAAAATGCTCCTTCCTGCCACTGCAACTGTGTTTGGGAAGCAGGAATAAACGGCCTAATTATGGCATACTTGAAACAAATGCCTCTGATTGGTCAGGGAGTGTTTCATTTGTTGATTTTGACCAGAGCTGGCACTCTTAACGCAAGCCATCAATATTACACAGAATCATGCTTGATTAATTGGAAGCCAAACTCGTGGTTATTATGATAAACTGAATGAACACACAGACCTCAATGACAGAAAGGAGAGTAGATGATGACAGGAGCTTCACTTCTAAGTGAAACAATCATTCAATTTCCTTGTCAAATTAGCTGTATTCATAGATATTGGATTACTCAGAGACAAGCAAGTACAAGTGCAGAAGAGCTACTGCTGGTCCAACTAAACATTGGCTGTGACTTATTTATGTATTGTATAATCAGGGTTTGTGCAGGATAGGACTATATCTATATATATCTTTAATGTTAACCAAGTCAAATTTGAAGGCTAATCCTGAGCTTTTGTATGACTTTTCTTTACACAGATACACATATTTTCTATATTTCCACAGAAAAAGCTATCATACTGGCACCTGTATTCACCAGCTGTTTTTTGCTGCTTTGTGTGACGTCACTGTACTACTGTAGCACACCACATTTTGTTGTAGTGTATGTAGTGTACTCAAAAGCAAACAAATCGCTATCACTATGCAACTGCCAAAATAGTACATGGGACTTTCTTAATGCTTACCAGTGTTGAATCCGACTTTCACAGTCTTTCACCACCTGTTTTTAGGACAAATAATTTCGATATGAATATGCTGGAAATCTATGCAATTTTCACATTCTTGTGCTGATGATTTAATAACCTAAAGTTGGTAGAGTTAGTAGTTTAACAATTCTTAACCATTTTCAGATTAGTGCTTTAATGTGACTGATACTGCAAACACAAGAATTATAAATATTTTGCCTAAGTTAAAGAATCACAGCAAAATAAACCAAATCAGCGAAGCAGGAGAGGGAAAGCAAAAGGGAAAACAAATTTGTCAAAACTACATCCAAATGGTCAGAACATCTACACAAACACCCCTCCACTGTGATATATGACGATATGCTTTTAATGTAAACCAACGCTTTCCACAGTTTGTTGCAGTCTGAAGCCCTTCACATAAAATGAGAAATACCAGCATAAAATTTCAGGATAGAACCATCTGATTATTGGTCAGTAACTAGAAGAAAGTGCACTTTGATTACAGTTTCAACTTTAAAGTAAAAAAAAAAACAACTTTCCTAACCCAAAAATTGTTGTAAACTGTGACCTCCTGACTTTCAATATCTATGTTTTTTAAGGGAAGGGGGAGGGGGCGTTGACATGGTAGACTTACTAGCTAGCTCTCTGTTAGCTAGCTGTTGGCAATTCATTAAACCGTTAACTCAGTTACGAAGTCTAGAGGGCAATAACTCCGACAAGCCTGCAAGTGAAAGTGGCAGCAAGAGCACAGAAGTTTATAGAAATGAAACTAAACACACCTTCCTCCAGGCAACAGTTAAAAAAAAGAACTTGAACATGTGAGTGGCTGCAAGGGAAGAAGCTTCTCGAAAATGGGAGTCACAACAACAAACTCACAACTTACACGTGTAAGAATTAGTAAAATTAGTGCACACATGTCTGTATTAAATGTTAAAGGCACTTCAGCGGATCCACTCGTAGGTCAAAGACCCTTGCTGGTCCACCGCGTGGCCAGTAGCTGGCTGTGGTTGGGCTAACGTTGCACGTTAGATACTAGCCAGCGAAATGTTTGGTGTCAACTAGGCACATTACCTTCTCGTGTTCCTCCCGGAGCCTGACAACTCCGCCGAGATGCTCTATATTCATATTACCCTTTTCAGCCATTGTCAACACACATGCACAACGGGAATATGTGGTGTTTTGTGACCCCAAACAAAGCTCAGGGGTTGTTGTGAGTCCTAAAGAAGTGTTTATGAATGCAGCAGCAGCGATTCCTGAGACCCGTTCTGCTCGTGTTCATCAATGGGGCAGTGATAGTTATCCACACTTTCGGAAGTGATATCATCTCACACTCTCATTTCAGGATTTCTGCATGATTTCCAAAAATATCCACGTTTTTAATATTCCAAGATTTGCAAATATTCCTCGTCACTCTCGCTGCGCCATACACCTCGGTCCAATGTCAACACTCCAGGAATACAAATGGAACTTCCGTTCAAAGATTTCAAAATAAAAGACCTCTTTGGTAACGCTTTTGAAAACACTCAATGTTGAACACAAGTTAACATAAAGTTGGACTGGCCATATAATAAATAATTAAAACCAACAACAACAACAAAATTTCTCCATTACAAGTAAAACATCTGCATTCAATATTTAATTTAACTTAAAGCATAGCCAGATCTGCTTGTATTGTATCCATGCAGTCTATGACTGTATCATTATGTCATCATTGTATTGCTGCTCTATCGATTTCCTATTTCATACTATTATTTTGAAAACAGAACATAGTATTTTCCGTTTTTCAGCGAGTTGAACCGAGCTTGACGCGGCTTCTCCTCTCTGTCTCCCGGTGTACTCTGGGTAAATGTGGACGCTTGCACAAATATAAACAGTCGTCTTACTGTAGCGGAATAAATGCAGCTGCAGCGATCAGCACACTGCTACACTTTAACAACCACAACCGTTTACAGAGATTCATTTACTACAAAAGTTAAACCTCCGCATGTGACATAGTAGCTCTGCCGTTCAGTGCACGAGCATTGTAGTAGATAATACTGAAGCATACACATATCTGTATAATGGCCTACACGGTTGTAGGTAGATAGGGTGTTACATGAGCTCAGACGGGGCAATTGGGCTGAACAACTTTAGTTTCAGAAAAATTAATATAATCCACCCGTGGTCCCAGCCCCCTTCTTGTCAGACACTCATTGGCTGTTTTTGTTGCTTTTAATTGTTTTCGGAAATATCAAAATTACCAACAGCAAAGGCTACTGTGAAACAAGAACCAAGTTGTTAACATGTATGAGACTACCCCTCAACCCATCTTAATTTATAAAGATTTTAATTAACAAATGTATCCTTAATTGTTAATTTCAGCTATTATTACGGGGTTGAGAGTGTCTTAATGAATTATTTCTTAATTTAGGCTACCCCTGAAAACAAACACCTTAAGTAGTCAGGTAAATAGGTTCATCCGCAAAAAACAAAACCTGCTGGTAAATCAAAGTAGATTTTAAGGCATTGCTCTTAAATTACACATGTGCTGCTGCTAGTGCTTTTAGAATAATTTCTGTCTTATTCTTAATATCCTACACATCAACTCTGTCAAAAATTGTTTTAAAACATCTGTAATTAAATACGTAATTTATCATTTTCAGTAACTTTCTGTTGCATGTTCTATAGAAGATATCGTTGGTTGTATGTACCTATTGATTGTTATCCAACCAAAGAGCAGAGATTTCGCGACTGGTTTAGTGTCCCTGAACGCATCATTTTTGTTGTTCCCATAAAGCTTTGCGGCCATAGTCATACAAGCTCAGAAGTCAGGGGAGGCATCAATCGGATAAACAGAGCGTAGTTGAACTAATACCATAGAATAAGCTATAGAAATATTGATGAGGATTTCATAACACAGCAAGGTATGTTAACACCGTTCACTGTCATTACCACAGCAGCCTTTGAATGGATAATACTGTGTAGAAAGGGGTTATAGATGCCACACTGTATTGTTAGCCTATGCCTAACTATGCTTTCTGATGCAATCAGTGCTAATTCACTATTCAGAAGTGGTAGTTGCTTTAGAAAATATTTTAGAGTTCGCCAAAATATTCAGCATGTGCAGGATCATGTTTAGTCCTCTCTATCTTAAATAGCATGATGTATGTCAGTGTATGATTGATTGTGTATTTGAACTGACAATATTTTCCAGATTACTGATTGTATGCTCATTGTTAGGTTGTGAAGTATCTTACAGTGGCACTTTCTGTATTCTCTCCTATTATTATAAATCTGATTCACAGCATGTGTCATCGTGTTGATGATGTTATGAAGCTGTGTTGTGAGCTATCTACCAATCAGCAGATCCAGACCACAGTGAAAGGCTCAGGGAAGGGAGCAGCAGCAGCTGGAGGACTGGCCTTTGCTGGGGGGTTGGTTGGGGGTCCTCTCGGTATTGCAGTGGGTAAGTTGGGGAGAAAATGCAACAGCTCTTTTAACATATCTAAAAAATATTTACAATCCTTTTGACTCACTCATGAATACTGGTAAATTGGAACCACCGTGTGTCTTCCATCAGAGAAGGAAATACTTTTTTTTGCAAACATCTGTTGGACTGTTGGACAGATCAATACTTAACATAGTTTCACAAGTTTGAAACCCTCTTCCCCTGCAGGCGGTGCTGTTGGAGGCCTTCTGGGATGCTGGCTGACCAGTGGACAATTCAAACCGCTGCCTCAGGTCATAATGGAGCTCAGTCCTCTGCAGCAGCAGAAGCTTTATGAAGATCTCATGGTCATCCTGGGAGACATTCAGTGGACAGATTTGGTCCAGCTTACTGCTCTGGTGATGGGCAACACCACCCTGAAGCAGCAGCTGACGGCCGCTCTTCTTGGGTATATAAGCAAGGAGCTCCAGGCCGATGTTCACTACATGGATTAGTGTCTGTGGAAACATTGGAAAACCTGATATGTTTCCTAAGTGCTCTGGAGGATGGAGTCTTTGAAAATAATGTGAACAATTTTTTTTTTTAATGAAGCTGGAAAGATTGAATGTGAAATCACATATTGCAATATTATAGACATGGTTACAGTCCAGGTAACAGGTAACATTGGTTAAAAAGCAAGTTAGCACATGACTGAATTAAAACAGCTGTATGTCTGGGTTAAGTATGAAAGGAAGTGCAATTATCTGTTGAAGGAATTATTTATTTATTAAGCCTTTAATGGTCCTGATGATCATGTCTGGCATAAAAGTTACTCTGAATGAACTAGTTGACTGCAGCTACAGTGAAGCACTGCTCTCAAAATGCAGTCTGCTGTCCCATTTAAATACAGAGGATTGTGTGAAATATTTTGATTTGGTGTGAATTTATGAAGTGTAGGAATTTACCAGCCTTTTTGTGTACAATATATTTTCCTGCCATCACTGAGTCAATTCAAACTATTTATTGGTTTAAATGCTTTCATCAATAAAAACAAAAAACACTATAGTTTTCACTGGTTCATAGTTTCATTTGCATTTTATCCTACTTGGCAGTTCAGAGACAATCTTTGCTGCTGCCATTACTAGTATATAATTGTAATTTTGTCCATTTGACACTAACCCGTTAAAATGGAAAAAGTCCCTAAAACAAGCACATTCCTTAGACATAACATGGTACTGAGGTCTCTTGTAGTTCATGTGTATGATCACTTATGTCAAATCAACTCTTATGGATCAATGAAGCATTTTTAATTCTGCATTTCACACATTTTTGTCCTGTTGCTGACTTACATTTTCTACTCTCAAATTTTGTCCTGTGAAACACTGTGTAAATTCTAAACTTTTGTGTTACATATTGTTATTTGTAAAATACTAAATAAGTACTTTAGAAATCTTCGTGGGAAATTGCAGTGAACCAAAGACGTTAAGATAAATGATCCTGGACAATTGAAGAAAGAATGAGTGAAAAGATAAAGAAACACAATAATACAGTTGGAAATATCTCTTTATTAGTACATAGGCATATTGTATGTCACCCCCAACCCCTTCGCAGAGCCATCTAAAAATACATATTACAGAGAGGAACTGCAACAGAGTTCCAGTATTTATCCAACAATGACAGTGTCATCATCAGGGAATTCATAGTAGGGAACCTCCAGGTTCAGAGGAGCAGGTCCCTTTCTTATTCTTCCTGAAGCATCATAGTGGGAGCCATGGCAAGGACAGTAGTACCCTCCAAAGTCTCCAGCATTGGCAATGGGCACGCAACCCAGATGGGTGCACACACCAAGGACGATGACCCACTTAGGGTTAACCACTCTATCCTTGTCGTGCTGGGGGTCACGCAGCTCTCCGATATTCACAGCTTCCTCTGCAGTGATTTCCTTCTCTGTGCGGTGACGGACAAACAGGGGCTTTCCTCTCCACTTGAAGGTCATGTTTTTGCCTTCAGGGATGTCACCCAGCTTGATCTCAATCTTGGATAAAGCCAGGACATCAGCTGATGCACTCATGGAAGAGACAAACTGGCTGACCACTGTCTTGGCTGCATAGATGCCAACTACAGTGGACGCTCCAGTGATAAGGTAGGAGAAGGTCCTTCTTGCCTCACCGCTCTCCTGGGACGACTTATTGGGGTCGACAACATCGGAGCGACGGTAGTCTGTGAAGTCAGGAATCTTGATGTCTGTATGGCCAAGGCGGACTGCTCCAGGAGCTGCAAATAAGACATAAAATGCAGTATTTAAAGAGAGAGGCAGCAGATGAACATGTAGATAGGAAATTATACAGTTTCTTACAAAAACAAAAAATGTAACGTGTATGTTACCAGAATTCTCCTTCAAAATGTTGAAATACATTTTGTGGATAGTCAACATATCACACTATCCTCTCATTGAATGTTTAATTAATAATCAATCTGATGATCATAAATACAGATTAATAATTTGTGGTGTTTTCAAGTAACATTGGAAATTGGATAATTTTTAGTATGGCAAGAAAATTTAACAAAAATCCTCCTTTGGGATTATATCAATATTGATTTATATTAACAAATATTTGTCATTGTAGATTACTGGAACCAGTGAAACCATTTTAAAAAAAAACATCATACCAGTCTAACTGAGCACATCAGCGAATATTTAGCATTTTGCTTTAAAAAGAAAAAAATGTATCTATACATTTACTTGATCATCAAAATCACTACCGATAACTTTGTGTTAATTGCGACACATAAAGAGATGTACATGGAATAATCAAATAAACGCATAATAGTCCTTACGATCATTCTGGCTCAGGTTTGTTTACAGCATTATCAGTGTTACACCTTATTCTTTCACCCAAGGGCAGGCATTACAAGTGTACTGACATGCAACCCGGGTTACATATCGTATCGATAGTTGTTTACCACAAATTTGTTCATAGGTTCCCACATTTGTACTGAAACAAGTGGACTGTGGTGTTTAGGTATGTTTCTTGAGTCTTAAGCCCTTAACGTCTCAGTTGTAAACATCTGATAATAACCAATGTTGACTCTCTCAGGTCACAGATTTCAGTTTCACCGCCTCGGCTATTTCCTGCTAGCACCGGAGAGTTGTTAGCAATAGCGTAAATTCGCAGACAAGAAGGACTGGCACAAAATAAATGTGTCTCAGTTTTACACATCATATCAAACTAATAGGCAAGAGGTCACTATATCAAGTTTTCTGGTTACATGACGCAGCTCAGTAACAGCTCTGACTAACGTTGACAGCCGCAGCGATTCGCCCTTACCAGCAGCAGACACCAAATCCTTAGCTCCGGGGAAAACCAGGCTTTTAACCGTGTGTTTTGTTGCCTGTGAATACAGGGAAAGAGCCCCTGAACGGCCGGCTATGGACATCATCTTTGCCCTAAAATAAGAAACTTTCACCCCGCAGTTGGGGACACGACCTTGCGTGTACAAATCTTGTGTGTCTCCCTTTAATTCGGTTTACTAGAAACCCGCTCCGCCTTACCAACGTTCCGAATTACGTGAGGTCTGAAAGAAGTGCCCGGTTCCTTTTTGCTAAAATGGCGTGTTATTATATAGCTTCAAAGTTTCTAATTAATACAAAACCTTAATAATATACATAAACGGTGTTGAAAAATGACGATAACCCGAACCAGAATGGTAGAAAATAAACATTAATTTAAAATAACCACTAATTTTGTACAGGCATTTCTCTAAGTCACCTGTATCCAATGGTCCTTGTGATGTAAACAAGTGTCCTCTCACAAAATATGGAGACGATCTACACAATGGTGACGTGAGAGTAAAAAAAGAAAAGAAAAATGAAAATACCAAAAAGAAAACTATTCCTTCTCATTATTTTTGCTTACGTGGCATTTTCACTCTATGCGGCATATAATGTCTTCTTCAGCACCAAAGTAATCTCCCGCGTTCACAGGGTGGTGAAGAAAGAAACAGGAGCACCCTCGGGTAATTTCTCTTAACACAACCGCTGTCTCTATGGCAGAAAGACCAAATGACCAAAATCCCGATAAACCGACAGTTAGAAACTCGTTTCTTTTTTTGAAGGTAGTTAAAAGAAATGCGTGCCCATACGTTGAATGGAAATTGTGTATTGTTTTTGCAGGTGTTGTCAGAGATGGTGGTGCAGTTGCTCCATTTTTAGCAGATGAGTGGAATCCGTGGGAGGATGAGCAGGTGGAGTACAACTCTGCTCTGAACAAAAAGAGAGAGACCTTTAAGCAGTATGTGGGTCGAATTGACAAGAGCAAACCCAAAAGATACAAGGTCCAAATCTGGGGGAAAGCTGCCATAGGTAAGTTGCGGTTTTATGAGATGTCATTTATCTGTCACAACTTGCAGAGATGATGCTATGACTTAACAGTGGTAGTTTTCGTTCACTAGTATTCATTTATTCGACAATATAACTTTCAGATCGTTTTCTGAGTGCAGGTTATAAATTGATTATTTAAAAACAAATCTGAAATTTTAGTTTTCAAATTTGATAAATGAAATTTGTTACTGTAGTTTCCAAAACCTCTTTAGAGTCAAGTTTTTTTCTCATGAGCTCGTATACACTTATACATGCAAACATAATATAATTCCCGTCTGAACTAATATGCAAGAAATACAGATCCTGGAAAAGACAATGATGCAAACATAAGGCACTGATAATACAACAGTGCAAAAAAGCATTTGAGAGTTTGTGTGTGAAAACTGAGTGCCTCTGTGTATGATGTAAAACCTTTATAAATAACTAAATACCAGGAGTAATGTGATGAAAAACTCTACTCCAACAGCATTGGGTAAAAGTTCTTGTATATTCTGGCAGCCTGACCCTCATGTTCTTATAGGCCTGCAGTTCAATTTAAAATTGACATTGTGTAGCCACACACGTTGAACTGAAAATAATATTTAATGTTGTATTGAATATTGTATTAAATGTATTAAATAAACTTTAAACTTTAAAAAGGAGAACACAACTTTGTTTTAATTAGTCCATATGAAATTAACAGATATACATGCATTTTGTACTATGTTGTATCATTTGTCCCACAGATGAGAAAAAGGATATATATTTAAAGAGATTTTCTAAATTTGACCTGGCTGCCTTTTTGTAACTGACTCAAACTTAGCAACAGATTAGAATACATGTGTAATTATGCAATAGAATTATCCAGGTTAGCCTGTTGACCAGCATCTTTGAATGCATGTTGTTCTGTAGCTGAGCCCCTAAGGGGGAAAGACAGTTACCCAACTGGGAACACACTGTTACTAGATTTGTCCTTTGAGTTTACAATGAAAATGCAATCTTGAAAGAGCAATATTGCATACTTCAATGTCCAAAATCAGAACAAGTGTTTTCTACAATACTCTCTGTAGTCCAAAAGTTAAGTAAATATAGTATTAGATTAAATTTGTTTGATTAGTATAACCCATAGTGTAAGGTAATAGTAAATAATAATAAAAGTCTACCACATTAAAAGGGCAAATATGAGAAGAAAAATATAAAATATCTCTAATAATTCCTCTTTGTTTAAAGAGAAATCACTACATATTTTTTTTCTTGCATTAGAGAAAGGTGTGCAACATTGTTGGTCTCTGTGAAAAAATTACATAATTTTATTTATCATTTGGAAAATAGATAAGGCTTCAATTGTAAACATCTATTAATCAAAACATTTTATACCATATAGTCTTTAGCTTGAGTTTTTCCTCTTCCCCTTTACTGCTAAGTTTATTTTTTACATGCTTGCACATTTCCTGAGTTATTAAGTTAAAGTGAGGCTCAGTAACTGCATACATATACAGTATATTTACACCTGATAACACTAGGAGTGTCTACATACATAGACGTAGATACAAACGACATAAAAAAAGATTTATACTCTGCTGTGGAAGCCATAGAAATTATCATCATGGTACTGTGCATGTTGACCTTTTAACTCCAATAGCAAATTGCATTGAACCTTTCTTTTCTCCTCAGGGCTTTACCTGTGGGAACATATTTTAGAAGGACCCCTCAACCCTACTGACAAGGTAGCACAATGGAGAGAGGGGGAGCTGCAGTCAGGAAAGATTGATTTCAGGTAACAAGTCACGGATGGGATGTTTAAAAAACTGCCAAACCCAAACATATATTCACAGCCTCTGTGAAATACACCACACCATATAACCACTGAAGAAGACTGAAACCTGTCACACTGATTTGTTCATCCTCCATGCCCTCTGACTTTTTTGCCTTTAGTTTCTACACAGGTCCTGCTGTGGTCCAGGGTCACGTCCCTCTGGACATGAACAGCCTGGTTCTGGTCCTGAATGGCCGCGAACAGCAGAAAGTCTCTTACTCCACACGATGGCTGGAGCATGTTCAATCTCTAGTTCAGTCCCGCACAGTGTTGCATGTGGCTGTGGTCATGCTGGGCAACGAGCGCTGCAACAACGACTGGATTGGCCCATACTTAAAGAGAAACGGTGGCTTTGTGGACCTGCTGTTTCTAGTCTACGACAGCCCCTGGGTCAATGACAAAGATGTCTTCCAGTGGCCTCTTGGTGTTGCTACGTATGTCACCCTTTAGTACTCTTATGTGTATTAGTGTGTGGACATCATGAGTGCTCAGCATCAGTACAGCTGTGCATTTTTTTAAATGAATAACATGGTCTAACATGTTGATCTGTTTTGCTTTTCTCTGTACAGATACAGGCAGTTTCCTATGATCAGGCCAAATGCACAGTTGATTACCTCCAACAGGCCATACCTCTGCAATTTCCTAGGAACTGTTTACAAAAACTCCTCCCGGGAAACACTCATGCAGGTGCTGAAACACTCAGGCCTCGATAAGGAATGCATCACCACTGCCAGGGAGAAGTAAGTCATTATTCAGTATTTGAGTAATTGTTTAGGGCTGATATGGAAGAGTAGAGCTTTTATTTATTGTGATTTTGTTTTAATCACTTTATTGTTTTTGTATTGCATTGTTATATAATGTAAATAGGATAAAAGGATAAAAAACAAAGACTGACATTGAGAATATTTGAATAAAGAACTTCTTCCCACTGACACCCTCCTAGTGTATACTTTTTTTTAACATGAAAGAATAATGAAAGAATATTAAAACTGTTGTTGTTAACAGTTGAGACAGTTCAGGAATGTTGTTCAGTCTAAGTGCTACATTTTAACGTGGAGAAAAAAAGCATGTTACTGGCCATTCCATTCCATCTATAAACTATCAAATGTATTCAAGGCCTCTGAGACCCTGGAAAATACTTTTACAGGTAAATTCCATTGTGTTTTCATGGGCTGTGTGTCTTTGCTGAGCTGCACTGGAGGAATAGTAATACAAAGAGGGAATGTTGTACTAAAAAAGACTGATTTGCTGAGTCAGACTGCTGAATCCTCACACTGTCACTGGCTACTTTACTTACAGTAAATGTAAACAGTTTGAGAAATGTCCCCACACATTTTAAGGCTGCTTCTTGCTTAGAATTTACTAGTATTTTGGGAGAATGTAGAGGAGCTGTGGTTGGTTTCACTCCTGTATGTGGCAAATAATACAGTTGAGTTTGAGTTTATCTCCTGTTAAAATTTCTGCACTGTCAATTTTTGCTTGTTTTGCCATTTTAAACAACATATCAGGGTTTTTTTTTCCGCTGAGGTGAGATGACTACAACATGACATGTCTTAACAGAAATGTACAGGAATGTATCTTGTATATTTATTACAGTGGCTTAAGTATCCTCTCCTCCCTTCTTGCTTCAGGTGGCTCCCTCAGGAGACAGCAGACAGTTTGAGACGCTATCAGACAGCTCTGGCCCAGAGTGAGCTCACTCTCTGCCCAGTTGGAATCAACACTGAGTGCTACCGCATCTATGAAGCCTGCTCTTATGGCTCAGTGCCCATAGTGGAAGATGTACTGACACCTGGCACCTGTGCGGCAGGGCCCAGCTCCCCACTGCGTCTCCTCAAAGCGGCAGGGGCACCCTTCATCTTCATCAGTGACTGGAAAGAACTGCCGGCCATCTTGGAGAGGGAGAGAGGGATGAGCCAGGAGCAGAGGGTGGACAGGAGGAGGAGGCTGTTGGAGTGGTATGCCAGTTTCCGTCAGCAGATGAAAGAGAGGTTTGCTGAGGTCATCGAGGAGACTTTCTTCAAAAGCGTCTGATTGTGGTGCTTAATTAACAAACCTTTAAAAGATCAACAGGGATAACACTTAACGGTGATTTAATTTATTTAGTGTGGAGAAATGTGATGTACTACTGGAATAGTGAACCTGGTGATGTTCGTGTATTATTCCTGTGCAGTTTATTAAAAAAATAATATGTCTGTAGTAAAGTTTCAAACCTGCCAACACTTGTCAGTTTAAGTCCTGTAAAGGGCTTCATGACATAATTGTATATTTATTACCTTAATGTTTACAATTGTGGAATGTCCTGGCATTTAGAGATCATGAATAATGAGCTGCCTTTGCATTTCCTTGCAAGTCCTTGCATTATTTTAAGTATGTTTTATATCTCTGTTTGTATGCACTTCATATTGTAAATTTTAGGAAACACTAAACATTAGGTGTAGAATGAGATGATAATGTGTTTTAGGCTGTGTTTGAAAATGGTACATAAATCTATTTTGTATTGTGAGCAGCTAGAAAATGGATGTTGTTTGTGTGGCATGTGTCGCTTCTGGTAAAAAAAAAAGAAAGAAAGAAAAAAAGTTCTATTTATTTCAGTGATGTGCTGCATGGATTTTTTTAGATGGTGCAATAAAATAAAATGGAGTGTTGTCCTGAAGAGAAATCAGTGGATGTGCTTGTCCTGTGCTTCATTTTCCCTGCAGATGGCGCTATGTACTAGTTAATTTTCAACAGTTACACTTATTTCAATTGAAATAAATTGAATGAAGGGGAAAAAAACATAAACTTTTGACTTTACCTAATTAACACAGATAACGTTATATAATGGAGCAAAAGCAATGTATTATCTTCTAACTTTTTAGTTTTTTTTACCTATTACCTTTAGGGACACACACCTGTATTAGCTGTAGTATATGTGCATGCATGGATGTAGTTAGGAAATAAGGGGGCTCCTGAGTTCATTTTAACTGGGCCTTTTATCAGCCCCCTGACTGTGGGCTCCCATGTATACTGTTTATCCCACCTGGCACAGCACTGAATGTCTGTAAATTTGAAAACGATGTCTTATCTATGAAATGAATCTATGAAATATTCTAATATTATCATTTGATTTTGGTTGAAATTCCACATTTAAATGTGGGTATTGATATATAGTGAAAACTCTTTAATGGTTTTAGTTACAAGTGATACTAAGGAAAACGTTTAAGTGTAAACTGCATAAGTCTTCAGTCACACTGGAAGTTATAGTCTGCTACAACAGCTGACTCATATGGACAAATAAAAAGCCTTCAGATTTGGGAGCAGGAGTGTCCGTCCACTGGTGTCCACTGGTTGTGTGTGTGTGTGTGTGTGTGTGTG